>NW_028270139.1:181160443-181374672 GCF_037043375.1 Chiloscyllium plagiosum
AGAAAAACCCACCAGAAACAGCAGAAAAACACCAGAAAAACCCACCAGAAACAGCAGAAAAACACCAGAAAAACCCACCAGAATCAGCAGAAAAACACCTGAAACACCCACCAGAATCAGCAGAAAAACACCAGAAAAACCCACCAGAAACAGCAGAAAAACACCAGAAAAACCCACCAGAAACAGCAGAAAAACACCAGAAAAACCCACCAGAAACAGCAGAAAAACACCAGAAAAACCCACCAGAAACAGCAGAAAAACACCAGAAAAACCCACTAGAAACAGCAGAAAAACACCAGAAAAACCCACCAGAAACAGCAGAAAAACACCAGAAAAACCCACCAGAAACAGCAGAAAAACACCAGAAACAGCAGAAAAACACCAGAAAAACCCACCAGAAACAGCAGAAAAACACCAGAAAAACCCACCAGAAACAGCAGAAAAACACCAGAAAAACCCACCAGAATCAGCAGAAAAACACCAGAAAAACCCACCAGAATCAGCAGAAAAACACCAGAAAAACCCACCAGAATCAGCAGAAAAACACCAGAAAAACCCACCAGAATCAGCAGAAAAACACCAGAAAAACCCACCAGAATCAGCAGAAAAACACCAGAAAAACCCACCAGAAACAGCAGAAAAACACCAGAAAAACCCACCAGAAACAGCAGAAAAACACCAGAAAAACCCACCAGAAACAGCAGAAAAACAGCAGAAAAACCCACCAGAAACAGCAGAAAAACAGCAGAAAAACCCACCAGAAACAGCAGAAAAACAGCAGAAAAACCCACCAGAAACAGCAGAAAAACACCAGAAACACCCACCAGAAACAGCAGAAAATCACCAGAAACACCCACCAGAAACAGCAGAAAAACACCAGAAAAACCCACCAGAAACAGCAGAAAAACACCAGAAAAACCCACCAGAAACAGCAGAAAAACACCAGAAAAACCCACCAGAAACAGCAGAAAAACAGCAGAAAAACCCACCAGAAACAGCAGAAAAACAGCAGAAAAACCCACCAGAAACAGCAGAAAAACAGCAGAAAAACCCACCAGAAACAGCAGAAAAACAGCAGAAAAACCCACCAGAAACAGCAGAAAAACAGCAGAAAAACCCACCAGAAACAGCAGAAAACCACCAGAAAAACCCACCAGAATCAGCAGAAAAACACCAGAAAAACCCACCAGAAACAGCAGAAAAACAGCAGAAAAACCCACCAGAAACAGCAGAAAAACAGCAGAAAAACCCACCAGAAACAGCAGAAAAACAGCAGAAAAACCCACCAGAAACAGCAGAAAAACAGCAGAAAAACCCACCAGAAACAGCAGAAAAACAGCAGAAAAACCCACCAGAAACAGCAGAAAACCACCAGAAAAACCCACCAGAATCAGCAGAAAAACACCAGAAAAACCCACCAGAAACAGCAGAAAAACACCAGAAAAACCCATCAGAAACAGCAGAAAAACACCAGAAAAACCCATCAGAAACAGCAGAAAACCACCAGAAAAACCCACCAGAATCAGCAGAAAAACACCAGAAAAACCCACTAGAAACAGCAGGAAAACACCAGAAAAACCCACCAGAATCAGCAGAAAAACACCAGAATCAGCGACTGGTCTGAACACAATCAGAAAACCATCTTCACTCATTCAGTGTCACAGCAGACAGGCCACGATTCACTGACAAGGGTCACCCTCACCCCCCTCCGTCACTCACCCTCACCCCCCTCCGTCACTCACCCTCACCCCCCTCCGTCACTCACCCTCACCCCCCTCCGTCACTCACCCTCACCCCCCTCCATCACTCACCCTCACCCCCCTCCATCACTCACCCTCACCCCCCTCCATCACTCACCCTCACCCCCCTCCGTCACTCACCCTCACCCCCCTCCATCACTCACCCTCATCCCCTCCATCACTCACACTCACCACCCTCCATCACTCACACTCACCCCCCTCCATCACTCACCCTCATCCCCTCCATCACTCACACTCACCACCCTCCATCACTCACACTGACCCCCCTCCATCACTCACCCTCACCCCCCTCCATCACTCACCCTCATCCCCTCCATCACTCACACTCACCCCCCTCCATCACTCACACTCACCACCCTCCATCACTCACACTCACCACCCTCCATCACTCACACTCACCCCCCTCCGTCACTCACCCTCACCCCCCTCCGTCACTCACCCTCACCCCCCTCCATCACTCACCCTCACCCCCCTCCATCACTCACCCTCACCCCCCTCCATCACTCACCCTCATCCCCTCCATCACTCACACTCACCACCCGCCATCACTCACACTCACCCCCCTCCATCACTCACACTCACCCCCTCCATCACTCACACTCACCCCCCTCCATCACTCACACTCACCCCCCTCCATCACTCAGCCTCATCCCCCTCCATCACTCACCCTCATCCCCCTCCGTCACTCACCCTCACCCCCTCCATCACTCACCCTCACCCCCCTCCATCACTCACACTCACCCCCCTCCGTCACTCACCCTCACCCCCCTCCATCACTCACCCTCATCCCCCTCCATCACTCACCCTCACCCCCCTCCATCACACAGCCTCATCCCCTCCATCACTCACACTCACCCCCCTCCATCACTCACACTCACCCCCCTCCATCACTCAGCCTCATCCCCTCCATCACTCACACTCACCCCCCTCCATCACTCACACTCACCACCCGCCATCACTCACACTCACCCCCCTCCATCACTCACACTCACCCCCCTCCATCACTCAGCCTCATCCCCTCCATCACTCACACTCACCCCCCTCCATCACACACTCACCCCCCTCCATCACTCACCCTCACCCCCCTCCATCACTCACCCTCATCCCCTCCATCACTCACACTCACCCCCCTCCATCACTCACACTCACCCCCCTCCATCACTCACACTCACCCCCTCCATCACTCACACTCACCCCCCTCCATCACTCACACTCACCCCCCTCCATCACTCAGCCTCATCCCCCTCCATCACTCACCCTCATCCCCCTCCGTCACTCACCCTCACCCCCTCCATCACTCACCCTCATCCCCCTCCATCACTCAGCCTCATCCCCCTCCGTCACTCACCCTCACCCCCTCCATCACTCACCCTCATCCCCCTCCATCACTCAGCCTCATCCCCCTCCGTCACTCAGCCTCATCCCCCTCCGTCACTCACCCTCACCCCCTCCATCACTCACCCTCACCCCCCTCCATCACTCACCCTCACCCACCTCCATCACTCACACTCACCCCCCTCCGTCACTCAGCCTCATCCCCTCCATCACTCACACTCACCCCCCTCCATCACTCACACTCACCCCCCTCCATCACTCACCCTCACCCCGCTCCATCACTCACCATCACCCCCCTCCGTCACTCACCCTCACCCCCCTCCGTCACTCACACTCACCCCCCTCCGTCACTCACCCTCATCCCCCTCCATCACTCACACTCACCCCCCTCCATCACTCACCCTCATCCCCTCCATCACTCACACTCACCCCCCTCCATCACTCACCCTCACCCCCCTCCATCACTCACCCTCACCCCCCTCCATCACTCACCCTCACCCCCCTCCATCACTCACACTCACCCCCCTCCATCACTCACACTCACCCCCCTCCATCACTCACACTCACCCCCCTCCATCACTCACACCCTCACCCCCCTCCATCACTCACCCTCATCCCCTCCATCACTCACACTCATCACCCTCCATCACTCACACTCACCCCCCTCCATCACTCACACTCACCCCCCTCCATCACTCAGCCTCATCCCCCTCCATCACTCACACTCACCCCCCTCCATCACTCACACTCACCCCCTCCATCACTCAGCCTCATCCCCTCCATCACTCACACTCATCCCCTCCATCACTCACACTCACCCCCCTCCATCACTCAGCCTCATCCCCTCCATCACTCACACTCACCCCCCTCCATCACTCACACTCACCACCCGCCATCACTCACACTCACCCCCCCAATCACTCACACTCACCCCCCTCCATCACTCAGCCTCATCCCCTCCATCACTCACACTCACCCCCCTCCATCACTCACACTCACCCCCCTCCATCACTCACCCTCACCCACCTCCATCACTCACCCTCATCCCCTCCACCACTCACACTCACCCCCCTCCATCACTCACACTCACCCCCCTCCATCACTCACACTCACCCCCTCCATCACTCACACTCACCCCCCTCCATCACTCACACTCACCCCCCTCCATCACTCAGCCTCATCCCCCTCCATCACTCACACTCACCCCCCTCCATCACTCACACTCACCACCCTCCATCACTCACACTCACCCCCCTCCATCACTCACACTCACCCCCCTCCATCACTCACCCTCATCCCCTCCATCACTCACACTCACCCCCCTCCATCACTCACACTCACCCCCCTCCATCACTCACACTCACCCCCCTCCATCACTCAGCCTCATCCCCCTCCATCACTCAGCCTCACCCCCCTCCATCACTCACACTCACCCCCCTCCATCACTCACACTCACCCCCCTCCATCACTCACCCTCATCCCCTCCATCACTCACACTCACACCCCTCCATCACTCACACTCACCCCCCTCCATCACTCAGCCTCATCCCCCTCCATCACTCACACTCACCCCCCTCCATCACTCACCCTCATCCCCTCCATCACTCACACTCACCCCCCTCCATCACTCACACTCACCCCCCTCCATCACTCAGCCTCATCCCCCTCCATCACTCACACTCACCCCCCTCCATCACTCACACTCATCCCCTCCATCACTCACACTCACCCCCCTCCATCACTCACACTCACCCCCCTCCATCACTCACACTCACCCCCCTCCATCACTCACACTCACACCCCTCCATCACTCACCCTCACCCCCCTCCATCACTCACACTCACCCCCCTCCATCACTCACCCTCACCCCCCTCCATCACTCACACTCACCCCCTTCCATCACTCACACTCACCCCCCTCCATCACTCACACTCACCCCCCTCCATCACTCACACTCACACCCCTCCATCACTCACACCCTCACCCCCTCCATCACTCACACTCACCCCCCTCCATCACTCACACTCACCCCCTCCATCACTCACACTCACCCCCCTCCAGCACTCACACCCACACCCCCTCCATCACTCACACTCACCCCCCTCCATCACTCACACTCACCCCCCTCCATCACTCACACTCACCCCCTCCATCACTCACACTCACCCCCCTCCATCACTCACCCTCACCCCCCTCCATCACTCACCCTCACCCCCCTCCATCACTCACACTCACCCCCCTCCATCACTCACCCTCACCCCCCTCCATCACTCACCCTCACCCCCCTCCATCACTCACACTCACACCCCTCCATCACTCACACCCTCACCCCCTCCATCACTCACACCCTCACCCCCACCATCACTCACACTCACCCCCCTCCATCACTCACACTCACCCCCCTCCATCACTCACACTCACACCCCTCCGTCATCACACACTCACACCCCTCAGTCATCGCACACTCACACCCCCCTCCGTCATCGCACACTCACAGCCCCCTCCGTCATCTCACACTCACACCCCCCTCCGTCATCGCACACTCACAGCCCCCTCCGTCATCACACACTCACACCCCTCAGTCATCGCACACTCACACCCCCCTCCGTCATCGCACACTCACAGCCCCCTCCGTCATCTCACACTCACTCCCCCCTCCGTCATCTCACACTCACACCCCCTTCCGTCATCTCACACACACACCCTCCTCCGTCATCTCACACTCACACCCCCCTCAGTCATCGCACACTCACAGCCCCCCGTCATCTCACACTCACACCCCCCTCCGTCATCTCACACTCACACCCCCCTCAGTCATCACACACTCACACCCACCTCCGTCATCGCACACTCACACCCCCCTCCGTCATCGCACACTCACACCCCCCTCCGTCATCGCACACTCACACCACCCTCCGTCATCGCACACTCACACCCCCCTCCGTCATCACACACTCACACCCCCCTCCGTCATCTCACACTCACACCCCCCTCCGTCATCGCACACTCACACCCCCCTCCGTCATCGCACACTCACACCCCCCTCCGTCATCGCACACTCACACCCCCCTCCGTCATCTCACACTCACACCCCCCTCCGTCATCACACACTCACACCCCCCTCCGTCATCGCACACTCACACCCCCCTCCGTCATCGCACACTCACCCCTCCCTCCGTCATCGCACACTCACACCCCCCTCCGTCATCTCACACTCACACCCCCCTCCGTCATCTCACACTCACACCCCCCTCCGTCATCTCACACTCACACACCCCTCCGTCATCGCACACTCACACCCCCCTCCGTCATCTCACACTCGCACCCCCCTCCGTCATCGCACACTCACACCCCCCTCCGTCATCGCACACTCACACCCCCCTCCGTCATCGCACACTCACACCCCCCTCCGTCATCGCACACTCACACCCCCCTCCGTCATCGCACACTCACACCCCCCTCCGTCATCACACACTCACACCCCCCTCCGTCATCGCACACTCACACCACCCTCCGTCATCCCACACTCACACCCCCCTCCGTCATCTCACACTCGCACCCCCCTCCGTCATCGCACACTCACACACCCCTCCGTCATCTCACACTCGCACCCTCCTCCGTCATCTCACACTCGCACCCTCCTCCGTCATCGCACACTCACACCCCCCTCCGTCATCTCACACTCACACCCCCCTCCGTCATCTCACACTCGCACCCTCCTCCGTCATCTCACACTCACACCCTCCTCCGTCATCACACACTCACACCCCCCTCCGTCATCGCACACTCACACCCCCCTCCGTCATCTCACACTCACACCCCCCTCCGTCATCGCACACTCCCACCCTCCTCCGTCATCACACACTCACACCCCCCTCCGTCATCGCACACTCACACCCCCCTCCGTCATCGCACACTCACACCCCCCTCCGTCATCGCACACTCACACCCCCCTCAATCATCTCACACTCACACCCCCCTCCGTCATCACACACTCACACCCCCCTCCGTCATCGCACACTCACACCCCCTTCATCATCTCACACTCACACCCCCCTCCGTCATCTCACACTCACACCCCCCTCCGTCATCGCACACTCACACCCCCCTCCGTCATCGCACACTCACACCCCCCTCCGTCATCTCACACTCGTACCCCCCTCCGTCATCGCACACTCACACCCCCCTCCGTCATCTCACACTCACACCCTCCTCCGTCATCGCACACTCACACCCCCCTCCGTCATCTCACACTCACACCCCCCTCCGTCATCTCACACTCACACCCCCCTCCGTCATCTCACACTCACACCCTCCTCCGTCATCGCACACTCACACCCCCCTCCGTCATCTCACACTCACACCCCCCTCCGTCATCTCACACTCACACCCCCCTCCGTCATCCCACACTCACACACCCCTCCGTCATCGCACACTCACACCCCCCTCCGTCATCGCACACTCACACCCCCCTCCGTCATCCCACACTCACACACCCCTCCGTCATCGCACACTCACACCCTCCTCCGTCATCACACACTCACACCCTCCTCCGTCATCACACACTCGCACCCTCCTCCGTCATCACACACTCACACCCCCCTCCGTCATCACACACTCACACCCCCCTCCGTCATCTCACACTCACACCCCCCTCCGTCATCGCACACTCACACCCTCCTCCGTCATCGCACACTCACACCCCCCTCCGTCATCTCACACTCACACCCCCCTCCGTCATCTCACACTCACACCCCCCTCCGTCATCGCACACTCACACCCCCCTCCGTCATCGCACACTCACACCCCCCTCCGTCATCTCACACTCACACCCCCCTCCGTCATCACACACTCACACCCCCCTCCGTCATCACACACTCACACCCCCCGTCATCACACACTCACACCCCCCGTCATCTCACACTCACACCCCCCTCCGTCATCGCACACTCACACCCCCCTCCGTCATCGCACACTCACACCCCCCTCCGTCATCTCACACTCACACCCCCCTCCGTCATCACACACTCACACCCCCCGTCATCACACACTCACACCCCCCGTCATCTCACACTCACACCCCCCTCCGTCATCGCACACTCACACCCCCCTCCGTCATCGCACACTCACACCCCCCTCCGTCATCACACACTCACACCCCCCTCCGTCATCGCACACTCACACCCCCCTCCGTCATCTCACACTCGCACCCCCCTCCGTCACCACACACTCACACCCCTCCGTCATCGCACACTCACACCCCCCTCCGTCATCTCACACTCACACCCCCCTCCGTCATCTCACACTCACACCCCCCTCCGTCATCTCACACTCACACCCCCCTCCGTCATCTCACACTCGCACCCTCCTCCGTCATCTCACACTCACACCCCCCTCCGTCATCGCACACTCACACCCTCCTCCGTCATCGCACACTCACACCCCCCTCCGTCATCTCACACTCGCACCCTCCTCCGTCATCTCACACTCACACCCCCCTCCGTCATCTCACACTCACACCCCCCTCCGTCATCTCACACTCAGACCCCCCTCCGTCATCTCACACTCACACCCCCCCTACGTCATCGCACACTCACACCACCCTCCGTCATCACACACTCACACCCCTCCGTCATCGCACACTCACACCCCCCTCTGTCATCGCACACTCACACCCCCTTCGTCATCTCACACTCACACCCCCTTCCGTCATCACACACTCACACCCTCCTCGGTCATTTCACACTCACGCCCCCCTCCATCATCGCACACTCACACCCCCCTCCGTCATCTCACACTCACACCCCCCTCCGTCATCTCACACTCACACCCCCTCCGTCATCTCACACTCACACACCCCTCCGTCATCGCACACTCACACTCCCCTCCGTCATCACACTCGCACCCCCCTCCGTCATCTCACACTCAGACCCCCCTCCGTCATCTCACACTCACACCCCCCCTACGTCATCGCACACTCACACCACCCTCCGTCATCACACACTCACACCCATCCGTCATCGCACACTCACACCCCCCTCCGTCATCTCACACTCACACCCCCCTCACACACTCGCGTTTCCCCCTCACACACTCGCGTTCCCCTCTCACACACTCACGTTCCCCCCTCACACACTCATGTTCCCCCCTCACACACTCACGTTCCCCCCTCACACACTCACGTTCCCCCCTCACACACTCGCGTTCCCCCTCACACACTCGCGTTCCCATCCTCACACACTCGCGTTCCCCCTCACACACTCGCGTTCCCCCCTCACACACTCGCGTTCCCCCCTCACACACTCGCGTTCCCCCTTACACACTCGCGTTCCCCTCTCACACACTCACGTTGCCCCCTCACACACTCACGTTCGCTCCTCACACACTCGCGTTCCCCTCTCACACACTCGCGTTCCCCTCTCACACACTCGCATTCCCTTCTCACACACTCACGTTCCCCCCTCACACACTCACGTTCCCCCCTCACACACTCGCGTTCACCCCTCACACACTCACGTTCCCCCCTCACACACTTGCGTTCCCCCCTCACACACTCGCGTTCACCCCTCACACACTCACGTTCCCCCCTCACACACTCACGTTCCCTCCTCACACACTCGCGTTCCCCTCTCACACACTCGCGTTCCCCTCTCACACACTCGCATTCCCTTCTCACACACTCGCGTTCACCCCTCACACACTCACGTTCCCCCCTCACACACTCACGTTCCCTCCTCACACACTCGCGTTCCCCTCTCACACACTCGCGTTCCCCTCTCACACACTCGCATTCCCTTCTCACACACTCACGTTCCCCCCTCACACACTCACGTTCCCCCCTCACAAACTTACGTTCCCCCCATCACACACTCGCGTTCCCCCCTCACACACTCACGTTCGCCCCATCACACACTTACGTTCCCCCTCACACACTTATATTCCCCCGCTCACACACTCGCGTTCCCCCCTCACACACTCACGTTCGCCCCATCACACACTTACGTTCCCCCCTCACACACTTACATTCCCCCCCTCACACACTCGCGTTCCCCCCTCACACACTCGCGTTCCCCCCTTTCACACTCACGTTCCCCCCTCATACACTCACGTTCCCCCTCACACACTCGCGTTCCCCCCTCACACACTCGCGTTCCCCCCATCACACACTTACGTTCCCCCCTCACACACTCGCGTTCCCCCCTCACACACTCGCGTTCCCCCCTCACACACTCGCGTTCCCCCCTCACACACTCGCGTTCCCCCCTCACAAACTTACGTTCCCCCCTCACACACTCACGTTCCCCCCTCACAAACTTACGTTCCCCCCTCACACACTCACGTTCCCCCCTCACACACTCACGTTCCCCCCCTCACGCACTCACGTTCCCCCCTCACACACTCACGTTCCCCCCTCACACACTCACGTTCGCCCCATCACACACTTACGTTCCCCCCTCACACACTTACATTCCCCCCCTCACACACTCGCGTTCCCCCCTCACACACTCGCGTTCCCCCCTCACACACTCGCGTTCGCCCCTCACACACTCACGTTCCCCCCTCACACACTCACGTTCGCCCCATCACACACTCGCGTTCCCCCCTCACACACTCGCGTTCCCCCCTCACACACTCACGTTCCCCCCTCACACACTCACGTTCCCCCCCACACACTCACGTTCCCCCCTCACACACTCGCGTTCCCCCCTCACACACTCGCGTTCGCCCCTCACACACTCACGTTCGCCCCTCACACACTCACGTTCCCCCCTCACACACTCGCGTTCCCCCCTCACACACTCGCGTTCGCCCCATCACACACTCGCGTTCCCCCCTCACACACTCGCGTTCCCCCCTCACACACTCACGTTCCCCCCTCACACACTCGCGTTCTCCCCTCACACACTCGCGTTCCCCCCTCACACACTCGCGTTCCCCCCTCACACACTCGCGTTGCCCCCTCACACACTCGCGTTCTCCCCTCACACACTCGCGTTCCCCCTTACACACTCGCGTTCCCCCCTCACACACTCATGTTCCCCCCCCACACACTCACGTTCCCCCCTCACACACTCACGTTCCCCTCTCACACACTCGTGTTCTCCCCTCACACACTCACGTTCCCCCCTCACACACTCGCGTTCCCCCCTCACACACTCGCGTTCGCCCCATCACACACTCGCGTTCCCCCCTCACACACTCGCGTTCCCCCCTCACACACTCACGTTCCCCCCTCACACACTCGCGTTCTCCCCTCACACACTCGCGTTCCCCCCTCACACACTCGCGTTCCCCCCTCACACACTCGCGTTGCCCCCTCACACACTCGCGTTCTCCCCTCACACACTCGCGTTCCCCCTTACACACTCGCGTTCCCCCCTCACACACTCATGTTCCCCCCCTCACACACTCACGTTCCCCCCTCACACACTCACGTTCCCCTCTCACACACTCGTGTTCTCCCCTCACACACTCACGTTCCCCCCTCACACACTCGCGTTCCCCCTCACACACTCGCGTTCCCCCCCATCACACACTCGCGTTCCCCCCTCACACACTCGCGTTCCCCCCATCACACACTCGCGTTCCCCCCTCACACACTCGCGTTCCCCCCTCACACACTCACGTTCCCCTCTCACACACTCGTGTTCTCCCCTCACACACTCACGTTCCCCCCTCACACACTCGCGTTCCCCCCTCACACACTCGCGTTCCCCCCATCACACACTCGCGTTCTCCCCTCACACACTCGCGTTCCCCCCCTCACACACTCACGTTCCCCCCTCACACACTCACGTTCCCCTCTCACACACTCGTGTTCTCCCCTCACACACTCGCGTTCTCCCCTCACACACTCGCGTTCCCCCCATCACACACTCACGTTCCCCCCTCACACACTCACGTTCCCCCCTCACACACTCACGTTCCCCTCTCACACACTCGTGTTCTCCCCTCACACACTCACGTTCCCCCCTCACACACTCGCGTTCCCCCCTCACACACTCGCGTTCCCCCCATCACACACTCGCGTTCCCCCTTACACACTCACGTTCTCCCCTCACACACTCGCGTTCCCCCCTCACACACTCGTGTTCTCCCCTCACACACTCGTGTTCTCCCCTCACACACTCACGTTCTCCCCTCACACACTCACGTTCCCCCCTCACACACTCGCGTTCCCCCCTCACACACTCGCGTTCCCCCTTACACACTCACGTTCCCCCCTCACACACTCGCGTTCTCCCCTCACACACTCGCGTTGCCCCCTCACACACTCGCGTTCCCCCTTACACACTCGCGTTCTCCCCTCACACACTCGCGTTCCCCCTTACACACTCGCTGTATTGTGAATGCCCCATTGAGCCCATCATGCCTGAACTGGCTCTTCCAATGAGTGTCATTATTTTGTGTAACCTGTTGCTTTTTCCCATATCCTCACACTGGTATTTCCATCCAGATTCTTATCCAGTGCATCCTGGATTGCCATATTTCCAGGCAGGGCATTCCAGCCCTTGACAACTCTCCCTCAAAATGTTTATTTGACAGCCGTTTCCCTCAGGAGTTTAAACCTTCCCATTCTTGTTGCATTCACAGCTTCTCCTGATCTGCTCTGTCCAGTCCATAATTTGTGTAAATCATTCCTGCACTCTCTCTCTCTCTCTCTAATACATTCACATCTCTCCTATAATGTGGCACCCAGGACTGTACACAATACTCCAGCTGACGTCGAACGACTGTCTTGTACATGGTCAATATCACCTCTGGGCCCTTGTAGACTCTGCCCCTATTAATAAGGTTCACTAACTGCTCTCTCTCCCTGTCCTGCCACCTTCAATGCTCTGTGCATACATACACCCAGCTCCCTCTGCTTCTGCTGCCCTACCTTCAGAATTTACCCCTTTGGGACCCTCAAACCACACGGATCAATGTTGATTTCATCAGTTTCCTCATCGTCCCTCCCCCACCTTATCCCAGATCCAACCTTCCAATTTGGCAACATCCTCTTGACCTGTCCATCTTCTTTCCCACCTATCCACTCCACCCTCCTCTCTGACCTATCAACATTACCCCGATTTTTATCTACCTATCGCATTCCCAGCTACCTTCCGGAGCATCCGGAATAAGGTGAGTGAACCTGCAGCATGGGGTGGTACCTGGGACTTCGATGTTGTGGCCATTTCGGAGACATGGGTTGAGCAGGGACAGGAATGGTTGTTGCAGGTTCTGGGGTTTAGATGTTTCCATAAGAACAGAGAAGCTGGTAAAAGAGGGGGAGGTGTGGCATTGTTGGTCAAGGACAGTATTACAATGGCCGAAAGGACGTTTGAGGACTCGTCTATTGAGGTCATTTGGGCTGAGGTTAGAAACAGGAAAGGAGAGGTCCCCCTGTTGGGAGTTTTCTATAGGCCTCTGAATAGTCTCAGAGATGTTGAGGAAAGGATAGCAAAGATGATTCTCGATAGGAGTGAGACTGACAGGATAGTTGTTATGGGGGACTTCAACTTTCCAAATATTGACTGGGAATATGATTGTTTGAGCACTTTAGATGAGTGAGTTTTTGACCAATGTGTGCAGGATGGTTTCCTCACACAGTATATAGACAGACCAACAAGGGGTGAGGCCACATTAGATTTGGTACTGGGTAATGACACCGGCCAAGTGTTAGATTTGGAAGTGGGTGAGCACTTTGGTGATAGTGACCACAATTCACTTTAGTGATAGAAAGGGATAGGTGTATACTGCAGCTGGGATGAAAGCAATTTCGATGCAATGAGGGAAGATTTAGGATGTATAGGATGGGGAAGGAAACTGCAGGGATGGGCACATTAGAAATGTGGAGCTTATTCAAGGACCAGCTACTACGTGTCCTTGATATGTATGTACCTGTCAGGCAGGGAGGAAGTGTTTGAGCAAGGGAACTATGATTTACTAAAGACATTGAATCTCTTGTCAAGAGGAAGAAGAAGGTTTATGTTTGGATGAGACATGAAGGTTCAGTTCGGGCGCTTGAGAGTTACAGGTTAGTCAGGAAAGACCTAAAGAGAGAGCGCAGAAGAGCCAGGAGGGGACATGAGAAGTTGCTGACAGGTAGGATCAAGGAAAACCCTAAAGCTTTCTGTAGGTATATCAGAAAGGAAAGAATGACTCAAGTAAGATTAAGGCCAATCACAGACAGTAGTGGGAAGCTGTGCGTGGAGTCAAGGAGATTGGAGTAGCCCTAAATGAATAATTTTCATTGGTATTCACATGGAAAAAGACCATGTAGTGGAGGAGAGTACTGAGGCGCAGGCTATTAGACTACACGGGATTGAGGTTCACAAATGGGGGACTGGAGGTTAGCAAATGTTGTCCCCTTGTTCAAGAAGGGGAGTAGAGACAACCCTGGGGATTATAGACCATGGAGCGTTACTTTGGTTGTGGGTAAAGTGTTGGAAAGGGTTATAACAGATAGGATTTATAATCATCTAGTAAGGAATAGGTTGATGAGGGACAGTCAGCACAGTTTTGTGAAGGGTAGGTTGTGCCTCACAAACCTTATTGAGTTCTTTGAGAAGGTGACAAAACAGGTAGATGAGGGTAAACCAGTTGATGTGGTGTATATGCATTTTAGTGAGGCGTTTGATAAGGTTCCCCATGATAGGCTATTGCGCAAAATAAGGAGTTTCGGGATTGAAGATGATTTAGTGGTTTGGATCAGAAATTGGCGAGCTGAAAGAAGACAGAGGGTGGTGGTTGATGGGAAATGTTCATCCTGGAGTCCATTTAGTAGTGGTGTACCGCAAGGATCTGTTTTGGGGCCACTGCTGTTCGTCATTTTTATAAACGACCTGGATGAGGGTGTAGAAGGATGGGTTAGTAAATTTGCAGACGACACTAAGGTCGGTGGAGTTGTGGATAGTGACGAAGGATGTTGTAGGTTACAGAGAGACATAGATAAGCTGCAGAGCTGGGCTGAGAGGTGGCAAATGGTGTCCATAGATTGTTAAGAAGGTGTGTTAGCTTTTATTAATAGAGGGATTGAGTTCCGGAACCATGAGGTTATGCTACAGCTTTACAAAACTCTGGTACGGCCGCACTTGGAGTATTGTGTACAGTTCTGGTCACCGCATTATAGGAAGGATGTGGAAGCTTTGGAAAGGGTGCAGAGGAGATTTACCAGGATGTTGCCTGGTATGGAGGGAAGGTCTTACGAGGAAAGGCTGAAGGACTTGAGGCTGTTTTCGTTAGAGAGAAGAAGGTTGAGAAATGACTTAACTAGAACATGCAAGATGATCAGAGGGTTAGATAGGGTGGACAGGGAGAGCCTTTCCTCTTGGATGGTGGTGGCCAGCACAAGGAAACATATGTGGCACAGTGGTTAGCACTGCTGTCTCACAGCGCCAGAGACCCAGGTTCGATTCTAGTTTCAAGTAACTGTCTGTGTGGAGTTTGCACATTCTCCCCGTGTCTGCGTGGGTTTCCTCCGGGTGTTTCAGTTTCCTCCCATAATCCAAAGATGTGCAGGTCAGGTGAATTGGCCATGGTAAAAGTGCTCATAGTGTTCAGGGATGTGTAGGTTAGGTGCATTAGTCAGGGGTAAGTATAGTATAACACAGTAGGGGAATGGGTCTGGGTGGGTTACTCTTCGGAGGGTTGGTGTGGACTTGTGGGATGAAGGGCCTGTTTCCACACTGTAGGGATCCTATGATTCTTTAAATTGAGAGTTGATAGATATAAGACAGATGTCAGAGAGTAATAGGGGTGTAGATCACTCTGCCTGTAACAGTAGTAGACTCACTAACTTTAAGGGTATTTAAATGGTCACTGGATAGACATTTGGATGAGAATGGAATAGTGAGGGTTAGATGGGCATCCAATTAGTTCCACAGATCAGTACAACATTACTGTACAGTAATTCCTCTCTTCAAGAAAGGAAATAGGGAAATCCCCGGCAATTACAGACCAGTCAGTCTCACGTCTGTCGTCTGCAAGGTGTTAGAAAGGATTCTGAGGGATAGGATTTATGACCATCTGGAAGACCTTGCTTGATTAAATGCAGCCAACACGGCTTTGTGAGGGGCAGGTCATGCCTCACAAACCTTATCGAGTTCTTTGAGGATGTGACTAGAAAAGTTGATGAGGGTCGAGCTGTGGATGTGGTGTATATGGAGTTCAGCAAGGCATTTGATAAGGTTCCCCATGGTAGGCTCATTCAGAAGGTCAGGAGGAATGGGATACAGGGGAACGTAGCTGTCTGGACACAGAATTGGCTGGCCAATAGAAGACAGCGAGTGGTAGTAAAAGGAAAATATTCTGCCGGGAAGTCTGTGGTGAGTGGTGTTCCACAGGGCTCTGTCCTTGGGCCTCTACTCTTTGTAATTTTTATTAATGACTTGGATGAGGGGATTGAAGGATGGGTCAGCAAGTTTGCAGATGACACAAAGGTTGGAGGTGTCATTGACAGTATAGAGGGCTGTTGTAGGCTGCAGCGGGACATTGACAGGATGCAGAGATGGGCTGAGAGGTGGCAGATGGAGTTCAACCTGGATAAATGCGAGGTGATGCATTTTGGAAGGTCGAATTTGAAAGCTGAGTACAGGATTAAGGATAGGATTCTTGGCAGTGTGGAGGAACAGAGAGATCTTGGGGTGCAGGTACATAGATCCCTTAAAATGGCCACCCAAGTGGACAGGGTTGTTAAGAAAGCATATGGTGTTTTGGCTTTCATTAACAGGAGGATTGAGTTTAAGAGTCGTATAATCTTGTTGCAGCTCTATAAAACTTTGGTTAGACCGCACTTGGAATACTGCGTCCAGTTCTGGTCGCCCTATTATGGGAAAGATGTGGATGCTTTGGAGAGGGTTCAGAGCAGGTTTACCAGGATGCTGCCTGGACTGGAGGGCTTATCTTATGAAGAGAGGTTGACTGAGCTCGGACTTTTTTCATTGGAGAAAAGGAGGAGAAGAGGGGACCTAATTGAGGTATACAAAATAATGAGAGGCATAGATAGAGTCGATTGCCAGAGACTATTTCCCAGGGCAGAAATTACTAACACGAGGGGTCATAGTTTTAAGCTAGTTGGCGGAAAGTGTAGAGGGGATGTCAGAGGTGGGTTCTTTACACAGAGAGTTGTGAGAGCATGGAATGCGTTGCCAGCAGCAGTTGTGGGAGCAGGGTCATTGGGGACATTTAAGAGACTGCTGGACATGCATATGGTCACAGAAATGTGAGGGTGCTTACATGAGGATCAGTGGCACAACATCGTGGGCTGAAGGGCCTGTTCTGTGCTGTACTGTTCTATGTTAAGATCGAGGGCTGAAGAGTTCTCTGTTTGCCCCAGCCCCACTCCCTCCTATTTATCTCCTACCATTCCACCCCCCCAACATATTCCTGATGAAGATCATATGCTTGAAACTTTGACTCTCCAGCTCCCCGAATGCTGCCTGACCTGCCGTGCTCTTTCAGCACCACACTTTCTGACATTAGAATTTACCCCCTTTATTTTGTGTTGTCTTTCAGTATTATCTCAACCAAAGTGCATCACCTTGTACTTCTCTGCACTGAACCTAATCTGCCCCCATTCCACCCCCCACTCCACCAACTTATCAATGTTCCAAATGACTAGACTCTCTGAAAGATTGCTGAGCTGTTTGATAGCTATAGACAGCATTAGTCAGAGCCAATAGCAAAGGGTTAAACTTAAAAACAAATTAGTCAAAAATGTTTGAAATAAATTTGAGATTTCATACCCATCTGATGGTATAGTGAGACTCCTTGCCTTGACATTGTTACTGGTGGTTTCCGTGGAGATACAACATCAATTTTCATTAACTGATCGCAGCATTGTTTCCATGCACCTGAGGAGACAAGATCAGTGAGCCACCCATCCCACAGACAAACATAACCTGAACAAGGGCACATCAGGAAAGAAAGCACCCAATACTTCAGACCAAAACCCAAAGTCTGCCATCGTTATCCAACAGCTCAAATAGTAAACAGGGAGAGGGACCAAGCAAAGATTTCAGAACAACAACAAATACTTCATATCAGTCTTTACCCAGAAGAAATGCTGAGGAGGTACTGACGGACTACAGAGCTGAAACAGAAGAAAGTCTACAAGTCTTGTGTTAGAATCATCAATTCAAAAAGTACAAAAGAGGCCCTTTGGCCCATCAAGACTGTACTATGGTAAAGAGGAAATGTTTTTGATTATTTACAGTGTGGAAACAGGGCCTTTGGCCTAACAAGTCCACACCAACCCGCCGAAGCGTAACCCACCCAGACCCATTCCCCTACATTTACCCCTTCACCTAACACTACGGGTAATTTAACATGGCCAATTCATCTAACCTGCACATTTTTGGACTGTGGGAGGAAACCGGAGCACCTGGAGGAAACCCACACAGACACGGGGAGAATGTGCACCATGAGAGAGTTGCCTGAGGCAGGAATTGAACCCGGGTCTCTGGCGCTGTGAGGCAGCAGTGCTAACCACTGTGCCGCCTATAAATCTACAATAATCTCACTTACCAGCATTCGGCCCATAACATCGAACATAGAAACGTACAGCACAGAACAAGCCCTTTGGCCCACGATGTTGTGTTGAGATTTAATCTGAATGTAAAATATAGTAACAACCTACACATCCCTCAACTCACTGCTATCCATGTGCATGTCCAGCAGTCGCTTAAATGTCCCCAATGACTCTGCTCCCATCACCACCACGAGCAACGCAGTCCATGCATTCACAACTCTCTGCGTAAAGAACCCTCCTCTGGCCTCTATACCTTCCTCCTAATATCTTAAAACTATGACTCGTACCAGTCAATCCTGCCCTGGGGAAAAGTCTCTGGCTATTGACTCTACCCATACCACCCCAATTACCTTGTACACCTCGATCAGGTCTCCTCTCTTCCTCCTTCTCTCCAGAGAGAAAAGTCCGAGCTTATTCAACCTTTCTTCATACGGCAAGCCCTCCAGTCCAGGCAGCATCCTGGTAAACCTTCTTTGCACCCTCTCCAAAGCCTCTGTATCTTTCCTATAGTAAGGCGACCACAACTGGACACAATATTCCAAGTGTGGTCTCACCAGGGACTTGTAGAGCTGCAGCAAAACCTCGCAGCTCTTAAACTTGATCCCCCATTAATGAAAGCAAAAACACTTGGGTGGCAACTTTGAGGGATCTATGTACTTGCACACCCAGATCCCTCTGTTCCTCCACTCTGCCAAGAATCAAGCCTTTAATCCTATATTCAGCATTTGAGTTTGACCTTCCAAAATGCATCACTTCACATTTATCCAGGTTGAACTCCATCTGCCATTTCTCAGCCCAGCTCTGCATCCTGTCTATGTCGTGCTGCAGCCTGCAGTAGCCCTCTATACTATCGATGACACCTCCAACTTTTGTGTCATCTGCAAATTTACTAACCCACCCCTCAACCTCCTCGTCCAAGTCATTTATAAAAACTATAAAGGGGCCCCAAGAACAGAGCCCTGCGGGACCCCACTCAACACTGACTTCAAGGCAGAATACTTTCCAACTACAACCACTCTCTGCCTTAATAACTTTGAATGTTATAACATTTGTCATCCTCATCCTCGTATGTTTTAAAGCTGGTAAGGTTTCCCACCTCAACTCCCCTTCCCGAGCAGTATATCCCACACCCCACACCTCCTGCCTTTCCTTTTTTAAATTACGCCCCTTTGTTCTTCATCCTTTAACAAAAGGGAACAGCTGCTTTCTACCTCCCCCACCCCTATCCATGCCCCTCAAAGTCTTACCCAGCTCTATCAGGGTCCCCCTCAACCCGAACGTATCCAGCCTCCCTTCATTGTTTTCTAATGTCTTGCCATTCACTGACTTCTCTTACATATTCCAAATGATGCACTTTATTTCAGTTAAATTCCTGCTGCTACCAATATGCTGCTCTCAACCATCCGTTTCTATCCTTTAATTTGATTGGATTTGATTTATTGCTGCCACATGTACCTAATGACAGTGAAAAGCTTTGTTTGTGAGCAGCAAACAAGGACATACAGATGAGCTGGTATTCAGACAGAGCAAGGTGTACAGGTTTGCACGTTCTCCCCGTGTCTGCGTGGGTTTCCTCCGGGTGCTCCGGTTTCCTCCCACAGTCCAAAGATGTGCAGGTGAGGTGAATTGGCCATGCTAAATTGCCCATAGTGTTCGGTAAGGGGTAAATGTAGGGGTATGGGTGGGTTACTCTTCGGCGGGTCGGTGTGGACTTGTTGGGCCGAAGGGCCTGTTTCCACACTGTAATGTAATCTAATCTAATCTAAAAAAAAAGTCCCTCAGCCTTTCCTCGTAAGACCTTCCCTCCATACCAGACAACATCCTAGTAAATCTCCTCTGCACCCTTTCCAAAGCTTCCACATCCTTAATAATGCAGTGACCAGAACTGTACACAATACCCCAAGTGCGGCCGCACCAGAGTTTTGTACAGCTGTAGCATAACCTCATGGTACCGGAACTCGATCCCTCTATTAATAAAAGCTAAAACACCGTATGCCTTCTTAACAACCCTGTCAACCTGGGTGGCAACTTTCAAGGATCTGTGTACCTGGACACCGAGAACTCTCTGCTCATCTACACTACCAAGGATCTTACCATTAGCCCAGAGCTTTGCATTGCGGTTACTCTGACCAAAGTGAATCACCTCACACTTGTCCACATTAAACTCCATTTGCCACCTCTCAGCCCAGCTCTGCAGCTTATCTATGTCTCTCTGTAACCTACAACATCCTTCGTCACTATCCACAACTCCACTGACCTTAGTGTCGTCTGCAAATTTACTAACCCACCCTTCTACCCCCTCATCCAGGTTGTTTATAAAAATGACGAACAGCAGTGGACCCAACACCGACCCTTGCGGTACACCACTAGTAACCGGACTCCAGGATGAACATTTCCCGTCAACCACCACCCTCTGTCTTCTTTCAGCAAGCCAATTACTGATCCAAACTGATATATCTCCCACAATCCCATTCCTCCACATTTTGTACAGTAGCCTACTGTGGGGAACCTTATCGAACGCCTTGCTGAAATCCATATACACCACATTAACTGGTTTACTCTCATCTACCTGTTTGGTCACCTTCTCAAAGAACTCAATACGGTTTGTGAGGCACGACCTGCCCTTCACAAAACCGTGCTGACTATCCCTGGTCACATAGTAATGAGCCCAGCAGACATTCACCTGGTCTATGCTCCTACTTCTGGGCACATTACTATGTGATTCGGGGAATAATCCAGAGATTAAAACAAGAAGGTACAATAACGCCTCTTCTTCCTCAAACAGCTCAGGATATTCAGCTTGTCCATAAGGACCCTCACCAACTTCTACAGATACACCATTGAGAGCAGACTGTCCGGGTGTATAACGGCCTGATACGGTAACAGCTCTGCCCAGGACCGTAAGAAACTACAGAAGATTGTGTGCACAGCCCAGACCATCAGGATAGAGCCCCCTGATCCTCACCTTCTGGAAGAAAGTAAGTTCTTCCTTTAATAACTTACCTCATGGAATCAGCAGCATCCATTTTGCAGTGAGCGGTCAGAGTGAGGACCGAGGGCTGCCGGGAAGGTAAATAAATCCTTTAAATAACTTACCTCGTGAGTAGGTGGAGCCACGCTGAGCAGGAGTGGACATGGAACTGCAGGGTAAATGAAGTAATATATTTGGGCAGTTGTGTTACCTGAAACACTACTTAGGTCGTGTCTCCCACCCATTCATCTTCTCCAACCAGATGATCACCGGATTGGTAAGGTAAGTAGTTTGTTTAAGTCTCTTTGGGAATTCAGAAGAGTTGAATGTTCCTCCTGCAGAATGTGGGAGGTAAGGATCACCACTAGTATCCCTGCTGACTACATCTGGGGGAAGTGCACCCAACTCCAGCTCCTCGAAAACAGCATTAGGGAACTGGAGCTGGAGCTGGATGAACTTCGGATCATTCGGGAGGTGGAGAGGTTACAGGGAGGTAGTCACACCTCAGGTACAGGAAAACGGTAGATGGGTTACAGTCAGGGAATAGAAAGGGAACAGACAGTGCAGGGATCCCCTGCGGCCGCTCCATTTTGGATACTGTTGGAGGAGACCACCTATAGGGGAAAGCCATAGTGGCCAGGTCTCTGGAACTGAGCCTGGCTCTGTGACTCATGAAGGAAGGAAGGAGAATAGAAAAGCACTAGTGGGAGGAGGGGATGAAGGTGATAGGTCAAGGAGGAGGGTGGAGTGGATAGGTGGAAAGGAAGATAGGCAGGTAGGTCAAGTCATGGGGACAGTGCTGAGCTGGAAGTTTGGAACCAGGGTGAGGTGGGGGGAGGGGAAATGAGGAAGCTGTTGAAGTCCACATTGATGCCCTGGGGTTGAAGTGTTCTGAGGTGGAAGATGAGGCGTTCTTCCTCCAGGCGTCTGGTGGTGAGGGAGCGGCGGTGAAGGAGGCCCAGGACCTCCATGTCCTCGGCAGGGTGGGAGGGGGAGTTGAAATGTTGGGCCACAGGGCGGTGTGGTTGATGGGTGCGGGTGTCCCGGAGATGTTCCCTAAAGCGCTCTGCTAGGAGGCGCCCAGTCTCCCCAATGTAGAGGAGACCACATCGGGAGCAACGGATACAATAAATGTCAGTTCATAATCTATTTACCTATTTGTTCTTCTACCTCATGCTCACTGTTGGGAGGCCTGTAATACAGCCCCAACTGCACCATTCTTATTTCTCAGCTCCACCCATAATGCCTCACTACTCAAGACCTCCTTAGTGTGCTCCTTTAGCACAGCCGTGATATCGTCCCTGACCAGCAATGCAACTCCACCCCCCCACCCCCTTTTACTTCCCTCCCTGTCCTCTCTGAAGCATCCAAATCCTGGAACTTTTAGTTGCCAATCATCATCCCCTTCCTTCAACCAAGTCTCTGATTGCAATAACGTCAAACTCCCAGGCACCAATCCAAGCCCTAAGTCCATCTGCCTTACCCACTATAGGCCTTGCATTAAAGTAGATGCATTTCAGGCCACCTGTTTTTTTGTGCTCATCTGCTCTCTGTCTATTCTTCCCTATATTAATGCTATCTTCATAATTCTTACAGTCTCCAATCTCCACCTCGCACTACCTCACACTTTTCCACATTAAACTCCATTTGTCACTTCTCAGCCCAGCTCTGCATCTTGTCTATGCTACTCTGTAACCTAAAAATCCTTTGGCACTATCCACAACTCCACCGACTTTAGTGTCATCTGCAAATTTACTAACCCATCCTTCTACGCCCACCTCCAGATCGTTTATTAAAATGACAACCAGCAGTAGCCCCAAAACAGATCCTTGCGGTGTCCCACTAGTAACTGAACTCCAGGATGAACATTTCCCATCAACCACCACCCTCTGTCTTCTTTCAGCAAGCCAATGTCTGATCCAAACCACTAAATCACCCTCAATCCCGAAACTCCGTATTTTGTGCAATAGCCTACCGTGGGGAACCTTATCAAGCACCTCACTGAAATCCATATACACCGCATCAACCGCTTTACAGCTGCTTGGTCACCTTCTCAATAAGGTTTGTGAGGCACGACCTACCCTTTATCAAACCATGTTGACTATCCCTCATCAAATTATTCCTCACTAGATGACAGGAGCAGAGGAGCTTCTCATCAAAAGGAAGAAGGAAGCTTTCTTAAGGCTGAGGAAGCAAGGATCTGGCACAGCTTTAGGGTAGCTAGGAAAGAACTCAAAACTGGGCTGAGGAGAGTTAGGAGGGGGCATGAGAACGCCTTGGTGGGAAGGATTAGGGAAAACCCAAAGGCGTTCTACGTGTATGTGAGGAATAAGAGAATGATCAGAGAGAGTGTTGGGCTGATCAGGGATAGTGGAGAGAACCTGTGCCTGGAGTCTGAAGAGGTAGGGGAGGCCCTAAATGAGAGTTTAGCTTCAGTATTCACTAGAGAGAGAGACCTTGTTGATAGTGAAAACACTGTGGACTGGGTTAATGGGCTTGAAAAGATCGATATTGAGGAAGTGGATGTGCTGGAAATTCTGGGAAGCATCAAGATAGATACGTCCCCAGGGCCAGACCAGAGATATCCAAGGTTACTGCGGGAAGCGAGGAATGAGATTGCTGGGCCTCTGGCGATGACCTTTGCATCCTCACTCTCCATGGGATAGTACCAGATGATTAGAGGGAGGTGAATGTTGTTCCTCTGTTCAAGAAAGGGAATAGGGAATTCCCTGGGAATTACAGACCAGTCAGTCTTACTTCTGTGGTCAGCAAAGTACTAGAAAGGATTCTGAGAGATAGGATTTATGACTATTCAGAAAAACATAGTTTGATTAAAGATAGCCAGCATGGCTTTGTGAGAGGCAGGTCATGCCTCACAAGCCTTATTAAGTTCTTTGAGGACGTGACGATACAAGTTGCCAAAGGTTGAGCAGTGGATGTGGTGTATATGAATTTCAGTAAAGCATGTGAGCACATGGTAAATCCATTCAGAAAGTTAGGAGGTGTGGGATACAGGGAAATCTGGCTGTCTGGCCGAAAGAAGACAGCAAGTGGTAGTGGATGGAAAGTATTCCGCTTGGAGGTCGGTGACCAGTGGTATCCCACAGGGATCTGTTCTTGGGCCTCTGCTCTTTGTAGATTTTATAAATGACTTGGATGAAGAAATGGAAGGGTGGGTTAGTCAGTTTGCCGATGACACATGGTGTTGTAGTTAGTGTCGAGGGTAGTTGCAGGTTACAATAAGTCATTCACAGGATTCAGAGCTGGGCTGAGAAGTGGCAGATGGAGTTCAACCTGGATAAATGCAAAGTGATTCATTTTGGAAGGTCAAATTTGAATGCAGATTACAGGGTTAAAGACAGGATTCTTGGCAGTTTGGGGGAACAGCAGGATCTTGGGGTCCACGTATATAGGTCCCTCAAAGTCGCTTCCCAAGTTGATAGAGTTGTTAAGAAGGTGTATGGTGTGTTGGCTTTCATTAACAGGGGGATTGAGTTTAAGAGCCGCAGATTATGCTGCAGCTCTATAGAGCGCTGGTTAGACCACACATGGAATATTGTGTCCCGTTCTGGTCACCTCATTATAGGAAGGATGTGGAAGCTTTAGAGAGGGTGCAGAGGAGATTTCCCAGGATGCTGCCTGAACTGGAGGGTGTGTCTAATGTGAGACTGCTGAACAAGCACATGGACTGTAGGAAGTTCAGGGGAGTGTAGATTAGGTTGATCTTAGATTAAGATAAATTAAGATAAAAACGTGGTGGGCCAAAGGGTCTGTATTGTGCTGTACTGTTCTATGTTCTATACCACCCCACCACCCTCCAGATACAGTGCATCACCTTCCGTCATTTCCACCACTACAAACAGACCCCACCACCAGAGATATATTTCCCTACCCACCCCATCAGCTTTCCACAAAGACCATTTCCTCCACAGCTCCCTCATTAGGTCCACCCCCCCCCCCCCCCCCCACAAACCCACCCTCCCATCCTGGCACCTTCCCTTGCCACTGCAAGAATTGCAAAACCTGCACCCACACCTCGCCCCTCACCCAGGTCCAAGGCCCCAAAGGATCCTTCCACATCCGACAGAGGTTTACCTGTACCTGCAAACACCTCATCCACTATGTCCCGATGTGGTCTCCTCTAAACTGGGGAGACAGGACACCAACTCACGGAACATTTCAGACAACATCGCTGGGACACACACACCAAACAACCCCACTGCTCTGTGGCCAAACACTTTAACTCACCCCCACTCTGCCAATGACATGCAAGCCCTGGCCCTCCTTCACTGCCAAATTCTAGCCGCCCGACACCTAGAGGAAGAATGCCTCATCATCTGCCTTGGGACCCTCCAACCACATGGTATTAACGTTGACTTCACCAGTTTCCTCATCTCCCCATCCCCCTCCTCATCCCAGATCCAACCTTCCAACTCGGCACTGCCCTCAGGAACTATCCTACCTGTCCATCTTTCTTCCCACCTTTCTGCTCCACCCTCTCCTCTGACCAATCACCATCACCCCCACCTGGATCCATCTATCACATTCCCAGATACCTCACCCCATCCCCCAACCCTCCTATTTATCTCTCAGCCTCTTACCCCCTTCACATTCCTGATGAAGAGCTTATGCCCAAAATGTTGATTCTCCTTGTCCTCGGACACTGCTTGACCTGCTGTGCTTTTCCAACTCCGCATTTTTCGATCGAGACCATGACGGAATCCACCCTCCCATCCGTGGACTCCATTTACACAGCTCACTGCCACAGAGAGGCTGCCAACATCATCCAAGCCCCCTCCCATCCCGGAAATGATCTCCTACAATCTCTTCCATCAGGCAGAAGGTACAGAAGCTTGAACACATTCACCAACAGGTTCAGGAACAGCATCTTCCTGGCCATTATTACACTGATGGATGGGCCTCCCTAATTTTAAATCTAATGTTGATTTTGCTTTGTGTACCTCCTGTACAATGTAACCTACATGCGTCACTCTGTCTAAGCACCCTGTATGTCCTTGTTTGCTGTAATCTGCTTGTACTGCTCACAAAGCTTTTCACTGTAATTAGGTACATGTAGCAGCAATAAATCCAATCAAACAACCTTTGAGACCCTGCTGTGTAATCTACTGCCAGTTCCCTAAATTTTAGATGCAAAGTCTATCCCTCATTCTACTAATATCATTAGTACCAATGTGTACCATGACCTCACTCTTATCCTTCAGCATGCCCTAAGCTACTCAGTAACATCCCTGACCCTGGCATCAGGGACAACACACCACCTTGCAGTCATGTCTATTCCTATAACGTGTGAATCCCTGATCACTATTACCCCCACTTTCTTCTCCCCCCAACCCCCCACAGTCAGGCTGCTTGTGGTACCAGAGGCCTAGCTCTGTCTGCACACCTTCCTCAGATTCCAAACTGGAAATGGATTTGGGAGCAGGACCCCAGGGGACTCCTGCACTATCTGCCTGTTTCTCTCAAACTCTTTGTTGGCCACCGATTCCCTTCTATCCTCCAATCCTTTGAGATGAGGTGTGACCACCTTGGAACATGCCATCCACATAACTCCCAGCCTCACAGATGGGCCACAGTGTCTCCAGCACTACTCAAGCTCCGAACCTCCGAGCACAGGTTTCCCCTGTTGGCATATGTCCTGCACAAATGATAATCTAGGACTCCTGTCAAGTCTACTTCTCATAGATGACATGTCACACATTCCACTTGACTGACCTCATCTGACATGACTTAATTGTATTTGTTAACATTTCTAATCTTAAACATATTTCCTTTACCTTAACTTCAGGCTCTCCCTTTTATGAGCTAATATTTATTCACGTCTGGTGTTTCTTACCTAATCCCTGAATAGTCACCTATCAACATATCATCGCGTTTCTGAAGTTTGACACTGAAATCACTTAATAACACAACACAGAAACCAGAGCCTTCAGCCTGCTCCACCAATTAATATTTCTCAAGTAACAATCACATCACACCACTGCCCCTTGATATTCCGTAGCACTGTGCACTATCTACAAGATGCACTGCAGAAATTCACCAAAGATCCTCAGACAGCACCTTCCAAACCCACAACCACTTCCAAGTAGAAGGACAAGAGCAGCAGATACATGGGAACACCACCCTCTGCATGTTCCCCTTCCAGCCCTCACCATCCTGACTTGGAAATATATCATCGCTCCTTCACTGTGATCATAGTTGATCCTTCCTATTTCCACTTTCTACCTTTGGATGGACTTAAAATCTGAATTTTATCTCTTTGTTTCTCGAATGTACTCAGTGAATTGGCCTTCACAGCCTTTTACGGTAGAGAATTCCACAGGTTCACTATCCTCTGAAAGAATATTTTCTCGTCTCAGTCCAAGCTAGTGGGCCCAGTGTCCTGAGGCAGTGTCCCCTAGTTCTTGACTCTCAAACTATGGGAGTATAGAACCGAGAGTTACAGTCCAAGGATATAGGGTAGGCCATGCAGGACTGGGAAGAAGAGAAATTTCTTCACCCAGAGAGTAGTGCGCCTGTGGAAAAGCTGAAATATTGAACATTCCTGAGAAGATGACAGGTATAGTTCTTTGGACTGAAGGGTTCAAATTTGAATGGGACAGAAAACAGGAGCAGGGGACAGAATTGGATAATCAAATATAATCATGTTAACTGGTGTAGCAGGATTAAAGGGCTGAATGGTCCACTCCTGTTTCTATGTTCTTCACTCCAGCCCTGGTAGGTCATGAGACAAATAATCCAACAGAGAGAAAGCGAGGACTGCAGACATCCAGGGAAGTTATTTGGGTGGAACTGAGAAATAAGAAAGGGATGATCACCTTATTGGGATTGTATTATAAACCCCCTAATAGTCAGAGGGAAATTGAGAAACAACACAGGGAGAACTAGCCATTTGGATACAGAACTGGCTCAAAGATAGAAGACCTCCCAACTCCTGTACTCTGACCAATAAAGGAAAGCATACCAAACGCCTTCTTCACTATCCTATCTACCTGCGACTCCACTTTCGGGTTGGACCGGAGGGTCTGTTTCCATGCTATACATCTCTATGACTCTGTGCTGGAGGTCAGAGTCGAAACATGTGGCACCTGACCAGCTGTGCTTTTCCAGCATCACATTTTTTGACGAATAATCCAACAACCCAGACTAATGAGAGCTGGTGGCATGGATTGAAATCTCACTGTGACAGATATTTATAACTGTATCAACACAAATATATACACGGGCACACAATAAAACTGTACCCTGAAATTCAATCCACTTTCTGTCTAACCAACTCATATTGGGAATGATTTCTGTTCCCAACACCAACTCCTAATGGGAATGATTTCTGTTCCCAACACCAACTCCTAATGGCATTGACCTGCAAATTAACTATGGAATACACCAAGCATCCTATAAACCTAATGAGACTGCCCCATTACCCCCTCAACATCTAAATTTAAAGAAAATCATTGGATGGACTGAAATATCATAAAGACATAGAGTTAAGGTGCAAGTGGGCAATGAGACAACAGAGTAAATACAGCTAGCAGCAGGGATTTCTTAATGGAAATGAAAATCCTTGGCTCAGAACTTTCTCAACCATTTTTAAATATTCATTCCTGGAATGTGGGTGTCGCTGGCTTGGCAGCATTTATTGCCCATTTCAAATTGTCCAGAGGACAGTTAAGAGTCAACCAAGTTGCTGTGGGTCTGCAGTCACATGTAGGCCAGACCAGGTAAGGAAGGCAGATTCCTTCCCTAAAAGACATTTGTGATTCAGATGGGTTTGTCCAAACATCAACAATGGATTCACATCACTCTCAGACATGTCATTCCAGATTTTTATTGAATTCAAATTCCACCACTTGCTGTGATGGGATTTGAACCCAGGCCCCAGAATCTTCCCTGGGTCACAAGATGAACAGTCCAGCGATAGTACCAGTAGCAAAACAGAAATTGCTGGAAAAGCTCAGCAGGCCTGACAGCATCTGTGAAGAGAAATAAGACTTAATATTTTGGGTTGAATGATCCTTTCTCAGAATCACTAAGCTGTCACCCCCCCTTATTTTTAAAACAAAAAATTATGGTCCAGTGAACCATAATTCTTATCAGAAGTTGGGAGTGCGGACATCTGACCTGAACTGGAGAGCAATTCTCTTGCAGCAAAAGTAGAAGAGGTCAAATTGGTGGTTAGGGTTCAACATATTGAAGATTTTGACCCAGCGTTAGTGAAGGAACGGCGATATATTTCCAAGTCGGGATGGTGAGGGGCTTGGAGGGGAACTTGCAGGGGGTGGTGTTCCCATGTATCTGCTGCCCTTGTCCTTCTAGATAGAAGTGGTTGTGGGTTTGAAGGTGCTGTCTAAGGATCTTTGGTGAATGTTTGCAGAGCATCTTGTAGATAGTACACACTGCTGCTACTGAGCATCGGTGGGGGAGGGAGTGGATGTGTGTGGATGTGGTGCCAATCAAACAGGGGCTGCTTTGTCCTGGATGGTGTCAAACTTCTTCACATCCATGTGCAACAAGATCTTTGTTATCTTTACATTTAATTACAGTCTCTCAACCAAGGTTACTTAATAAACACAATTATGAATTTAAAAATAAAGAGATGATAATTTGTCACTTTATGTTGTTACTGGTGGAGTAATGGGCTGGAGGTGACACTGCAATCCTCCAGCCTCACTTGTAGTTGTATTCAATGCAGCACATTGTATTTTAAAACTCACTCAAGTTACAGAAGTGTTGCCAGAAAGCCTCCATCCACCTGCACATCTCCTCCTGAGACTCTGATACCAGAGTATGTGTCACCTCCTCAGCTGCATAGCAGTTGGTTATTGAGATGCTATTACTTTTTCTCTTTGGGTCTTTGTCTGTTGCTCGGATTCGGGTCTCCTGCAAAACATGCAATTTATTCCTAAATTAGGTGCTGCTTCTGTTGGAAATTTTTTTTTAAAATCAAAAAGTGCTAGAGATATGTTGTAGGTCTGTGTTGGCAGCATCTGTGGAGGGAGAAAAACAGAGATAACAATTTGAGGCTGATCTGACTCTTGTTTGGAACAGCTATCAGGCAGCTAAGAGAAGATGGGGACAGAGCAAGAGGGGAGGGGAAAGTGGGCTTGGGGAAGAATTAATACCTGACACATAGGAAGATGGTTGTGGTTGTTGGAGGTCAGTCATCTTAGCTCTCTGCAGGAGTCCCTCAGAGTAGTATCCTTGGCTCAACAATCTTCAGCCATTTTATTATTCGGCCATGTGATGTGGGCATCACTGCCACGCCCAATATGGATTGTTCAGCCCTTGTTACCCAGAGGGCAGTTAAGACTCAACCACGTTGCTCTGGGTCTGGAATCACATGTAGGCCAGACCAGGTAAGGATAGCAAATTTCTGCCCATAAAGCAATGCTTCTAAATGTTATAATGCAGTTCCATTCTTGTGCAATCCTGTGTTAAGAGAAAATCGCGTAATAGCAGCACCATTTAACTAATGGGACTGGAATCGTTATAACTATTACATGCTTTAAAACTTTGCACTTTAGAAACAGTGTCTCCAGTTCTCAATCGTGTTAACGAAAAGCACATTATAGCAGAGCAACCTACAACTGTACCAGTCTCCACCACTTCCTCTGGCAGCTTATTCCATACACGTACCACCCTCTGTGTGAAAAAGTTGCCCCTTAGGTCTCTTTTATATCTTTCCTCTCTCACCCTAAACCTATGCCCTCTAGTTCTGGACTCCCCGACCCCAGGGAAAAGACCATACTCTTGTCTATTTATCCTATCCATGCTCCTCATGATTTTATAAACCTCTATAAGGTCACCCCTCAGCCTCTGACGCTCCAGGGAGAACAGCCCCAGCCTGTTCAGCCTCTCCCTGTAACTCAGATCCTCCAACCCTGGCAACATCCTTGTAAATCTTTTCTGAATCCTTTCAAGTTTCACAACATCTTTCCAATAGGAAGGAGACCAGAATTGCACGCAATATTCCAACAGTGGCCTAACCAATGTCCTGTACAGCCGCAACATGACCTCCCAACTCCTGTACTCAATACTCTGACCAATAAAGGAAAGCATACCAAATGCCTTCTTCACTATCCTATATACCTGCGACTCCACCTTCAAGGAGCTATGAATCTGCACTCCAAGGTCTCTTTGTTTAGCACACTCCACATGATCACACCATTAACTATATAAGTTCTGCCCTGATTTACCTTTCCAAAATGCAGCACTTCACATTTATCTAAATTGTTGTTTTCAGGACAGTGTGAAACAGGCTGATACGCTCAAACAGGTTGATGTTAAGAAGGAGGATGTGCTGAAAAGTTTGAAAAACATAAGGATAGATGAATCCCCTGGGCCAGACAGGATATACCCAAGGTTACTCCAGGAAGCAAGGGAAGACATTGCTGCATCTCACAGTCAACTGGAATAGGACCAGATGATTGGACGGTGGCAAATGTTATTCCCTTGTTCAAGAAAGGGAATAGGGAAAATCCTGGGAACTAGGAGAAAATGAGGACTGCAGATAATGGAGATCAGAGTCGAGAGTGTGGTGCTGGAAAAGCACAGGTCAGGCAGCATCTGAGGAGCAGGAAAATTGACATTTTGCGTATGAGATCTATATACCCTGGAAATTATAGACCAGTCAATCTTATGTCAGTGGTGGGCAAATTATTGGAGAGGATTCTGAGAGACAGGATTTATGATTATTTGGAAAAACATTTTTTGATTAGAAATGTTCAGCATAGCTTTGTGAGGGGAAGGTCAAACCTTACTGAATTCTTTGAGGATGTGACAAAACATCTGGAGATGACGAGAGCAATGGATGTGGTGTATATGGATTTTAGCAAGGTGTTTGATAAGATTACACATGGCAGGCTCATTCACAAAGTAAGGAGGCATGGGAAACAGGGAAATCTGTCTGTCTGGATACAGAATTGGCTGACCCATAGAAGACAGAGGGTGGTAGTAAATGGAAAATATTCAGCCTGGAGCTTGGTGACCAGTGGTGTTCTGCAGGGATCTGTTGTGGGACTATTGCTCTTTGTGATTTTTGTAAATGACTTGGATGAGGAAGTGAAAGGGTGGGTTAGTAATTTGCCAATGACACGAAGATGGATGGAGTTGTGGATAGTGTGGAGGGCTGTTGTAGGTTGCACCGGGACATTGACAGGATGCAGAACAGGGCTGAGAAGTGGCAGATGGACTTCAACCTGGAAAAATGTAAAGTGATTCACTTTGGAAGGTCGAATTTGAATGCAGATTACAGGGTTAAAGGCAGGATTCTTCGCAGTATGGAGGAACAGAGGGATCTTGGGGTCCATGTCCACAGATCCCTCAAAGTTGCTACCCAAGTTGATAGGGTTGTTAAGAAGGTGTATGGTGTGTTGGCTTTCATTAGCAGGGAATTGAGTTTAAGAGCCGCGAGGTTATGCTGCAGCTCTATAAAACTCTGGTTAGACCACACTTGGGATATTGTGTCCAGTTCTGGTCACCTCATTATAGGAGGGATGTAGATACTTTAGAGAGGGTGTAGAGGAGATTTCCCGGATGCTGCCTGGACTGGAGGGCATGTCTTATGAAGAAAGGTTGAGGGAGCTAGGGCTTTTCTCATTGGAGTGAAGAGGTGACTTGATAGAGGTGTACAAGATGATAAGAAGCATAGATAGAGTAGATAGTCAGAGACATTTGCCCAGGGCAGAAATGGCAATCACGAGGGGGCATAATGTTAAGGTAATTGGAAGAGGGTTTAGGGGAGATGTCAGAGGGAGGTTCACTACACAGAGAGTGGGGGGGGTGTGTGGAATGCACTGCCAGCGGTGGGAGTAGAGTCAGAGTCATTAGGGACATTTACTAGATTGGACGGGATTGAGGTTCACAAGGAAGAAGTGTTAGCAATTCTGGAAAGTTTGGAAATAGACAAGTCCCCAGGACCAGATGGGATATATCCCAGGATTCTCTGGGAAGCCAGGAAGGAGGATGCAGAGCCTTTGGCTTTGATCTTTATGTCACCATTGTCTTCAGGAATAATGGCAGAAGACTGGAGGATAGCAAATGTTCCCTTGTTTAAGAAGGGGAGTAGAGACAACCCTGGGGATTATAGACCAGTGAGCGTTACTTCAGTTGTGGTTAAAGTGTTGGAAAGGGTTATAAGAACAAAGAGAAGAAAGAAAATTTACAGCCCAGGAACAGGCCCTTCGGCCCTTTCAAGCCTGAGCCAATCCAAATGTACTGTCTAAACCTGTCGGTCAATTCCTAAGCATATATATCCCTCTGCTCCCCACCTACTCATGCATCTGTCCAGACGCATCTTAAATAAATCTACTGTGCCTGCCTCTACCAACTCTGCTGGCAACACGTTCCAGACGTCCACCACCCTCTGTGTGAAGTACTTGCTGCATGTATCCCCCTTAAACATTCCACCTCTTTCCTTGAGAGCATGACCTCTCATTATGGAATCCTTCACCCTGGGAAAAAGCTTATCTCTATCCACCCTGTCTATACCCTTCATGATTTTGTAAACCTCAGTCAGGTCCCCCCTCAATCTCCTTTTTTCTAATGAAAACAAACCTAACCTACTAAACCTCTCTTCACAGCTCACACCTTCCACACCAGGCAACATCCTCGTAAACCTTCTCTGCACCCTCTCTAAAGTGTCCACATCCTTGTGGCGACCAGAACTGTACACAGTATTCTAAATGTGGCCAAACCAATGTCTTATATAATTTTAACATGACTTGCCAGCTCTGATACTCAACACCCCATCCAATGAAGGCAAGCATACCATATGTCTTCTTGACCACTCTATCCATCTGCGCAGCAACCTTCAGGGTACAATGGACCTGCACTCCCAGATCTTTCTGCCCATCAACCTTTCCCAAGGCTCTTCCGTTCATTGTACAATTCGCTCGAGAATTAGACTTCCCAAAATGCATCACTTCACATTTGTCTGTATTGAACTCTATCTGCCACCTTTCCACCCAACTCTCCAGTCTATCTATATCCTCCTGTATTCTCTGACAGTCCCCTATGCTTTCTGCTACTCCACCAATCTTTGTGTCATCTGCAAACTTGCTGATCATACCAACAGTGCCCTCTTCCAGATCATTTATGTATATTACAAACAACAGTGGCCCCAGCATTGATCCCTGTGGAACACCACTGGTCACCTTTCTCCATTTCGAGAAACTCCCTTCAACTACTACTCTCTGTCTCCTGTTGCTCAACCAGTTCTTTATCCACCTCGCTAGAACAGTCTGCACACCATGTGACTTCACTTTCTCCATTAGTCTACAATGGGGAACCTTATCAAATGCCTTACTAAAGTCCATTTTTGACATCTACAGCCATTCCTTCATCTATCAACTTGGTCACTTCCTCGAAGAACTCTATTAAGTTGGTAAGGCATGATCTCTCCCGCACAAAACCATGTTGCCTCTCACTGATAAGCCCATTCTTTTCTAAATATAAATAAATCCTATCCCTCAGTACCCTCTCCAGCAACTTTCCCACCACCGACGTCAGGCTCACTTGTCTATAGTTACCCGGAATATCCCTACTACCCTTCTTGTACAGGGGGAACAACATGAGCAACCCTCCGGCACCTCACCTGTATTTAAGGATGCCACAAAGATATCTGTCAGGGCCTCAGCTATTTCGTCTGTTGCCTCCCTCAGCAACCTGGGATAGTTCCCACCCGGTCCTGGGGATTTGTCCACCTTAATAACCTCTAGCCTTCTCAACACATCTTCCCTACTTCTGTCAACGTGATCCAGACTAATCAAACTTCAACCTCTAATCTCAGGATTCATCATATTCCTCTCCTCAGTGAACACTGATGCAAAGTAATCATTCAGAATCTCACCCATTCTCTCAGTTTCTCCAGTTACCCGCTTGTTTCTTATATAAGAATAAAATGCTTTGGGATTTTCCTTAATTCTGCTCAGTAAAGCTTTTTCATGACCCCTTTTAGCCCACTTGATTCCTCATTTAAGACTTGTCCTACTCTTCCAATATTCCTTCAGGGCCTGTTCTGTTCTTAACTGCCTAGAGCTTATGTACGCTTCCCTTTTCCTCTTGGCCAGTCGTACAATTTCTCCCGTCATCCACGGTTCATGAATCTTGCCCTTCCTATCCTTTGCCTTCAATGGGACATGCCGATCCTGTACTATCTTTAATCTATCTTTAAAAGCCTCCCACATCTCAAATATGGACTTCCCTTCAAATAGCTGTATCCAATCCACATTTCCCAGCTCCTGCTTAATTTTGATAATAATTGGCCTTGGCCCAGTTTAGTACTCTTCCCTTAGGACCACTCTCTTCTTTATCTACAATTCTAAAACTTACAGAATTGTAGTCAGTGTTCCCAAAGAAATCCCCCACCGCAACTTCTACCATCTATCCTGGCTCGTTCCCCAGTACCAGGTCCAATATGGCCCCTTCCTCGTCGGACTATTGACATACTGCTCCAAAAATCTCTCCTGGACGCTTCTTACAAATTCTGCCCCATCCAGACCTCTGACACTAAGTGTATCCCAGTCAGTAAATGTTGGGAAAATTAAAATCTCCCATCACCACTACCCTATTGCCTCTACATCTTTCCATAATCTGTTAACCTATATGTTCTCCTACATCACGCTCACTGTTGGGAGGCCTGTAATACAGCCCCAACTGCACCATTCTTATTTCTCAGCTCCACCCATAATGCCTCACTACTCAAGACCTCCTTAGTGTGCTCCTTTAGCACAGCCGTGATATCGTCCCTGACCAGCAATGCAACTCCACCCCCCCACCCCCTTTTACTTCCCTCCCTGTCCTCTCTGAAGCATCCAAATCCTGGAACTTTTAGTTGCCAATCATCATCCCCTTCCTTCAACCAAGTCTCTATGATGGCAATAACATCATACTCCCAGAGATAAGATTTATAATCGTCTAGAGAGGAATAAGTTGATGAGGGATAGTCAGCATGGTTTTGTGAAGGGTAGGTTGTGGCTCACACACCTTATTGAGTTCTTTGAGAAGGTGACTAAACAGGTGGATGAGGGTAAAGAGGTTGTTGTGATATATATGAATTTCAGTAAAGCGTTTGATAAGGTTCCCCACGGTAGGCTACTGCACAAAATATGGAAGCATGGGATGTAAGGTGATTTTGTGGTTTAGATCAGAAATTGGCTGGGTGATGGGAAATGTTCTTCCTGGAGTTCAGTTACTAGTGGGGTACCGCAAGGATCCCACTGCTGGATGAGGGCGTAGAAGGGTGGGTTAGTAAATTTGTGGACGACACTAAGGTCACTGGACTTGTGGGTAGTGTTGAAGGATGTTGCAGGTTACAGAAGGACATAGATAAGCTGCAGAGCTGGGCTGAGAGGTGGCAAATAGAGTTTAACATGGAAAAGTGTGAGGTGATTCACTTTGGAAGGAGTAACAGGAATGAAGCTGGGCTAATGGTAAGATTCTTGGTAGTGTAGATGAGCAGAGAGATCTCAGTGTCCAGGTACATAGATCCCTGAAAGTTGCCACCCAGGTTGACAGGGCTGTTATGAAGGCATACGGTGTGTTAGCTTTTATTGGGACAGAGATTGAGATAGTTTTGGAGCCATGAGGTCATGCTGCAGCTGTGAGCACATTTCTGGTTACCGCATTATAGGAAGAATGTGGAAGATTTGGAAAAGGTGCAGAGGAGATTTACCAGGATGTTGCCTAGTATGGAGGGAAGGTCTTATGAGAAAAGACTGAGGAATTTGACGCTGTTTCCATTAGAGAGAAGATGGTTAAGAGGTGACTTAATTGAGACATACAAGATGATCACAGGATTAGATAGGGTTGACAGCGAGAGCCTTTTTCTTTGGATGGTGATGGCTAATACGAGGGGACATAGTTTTAAATTGAGGGGTGATGGATATATAGGACAGATGTCAGAGGTAGTTTCTTTACTCACAGAGTAGTAGGAGCATGGAAGAGATGTCAGGCTCACTGGTCGATAGTTCCCTGGCCTGTCCTTACCACCCTTCTTAAACAGTGGTCCACGTTCCCCAACCTCCAGTCTATCGCACCTCACCTGTGACCATCGATGATACAAATATCTCAGCAAGGTGCCCAGCAATCACTTCCCTATAGCTTCCCACAGAGTTCTGGCCCTGCGGACTTATCCACCTTTATGTATTTTAAGATTTCCAGCACCTCCTCCTGTGTAATATAGTGACTTTTCAAGATATCACCATTTATTTCCCATGTTGTCTCTCTTCCACTTCCTTCTCCACAGTAAACACTGATACAAAATACTTGGTTAGTATCTCTCCATCTCCTGCAGTTCCACACATCAGCTCGGGAGAAAGTGACAACTGCAGATGCTGGAGAGTCAGAGTCGATAAAGTGTGTTGCTGGAAAAGTACAGCAGGTCAGGCAGCATCCGAGGAGCAGGAGAGTCAACGTTTCGGGCATAAGCCCTTTATCAGGCTGTGTTGCTGATCTTTAAGGGGCCCTATTCTCTCATGAGTTACCCGATGGTAAGCTGCGCCCAACTTTCAATTTCACTCCTTTCTCCAATAAATTTTCTGCTGGGATTTGAATTCATTTCGTCTGAGGATTATGGTGGAGTACTCAATGAACAGCAAGACATTAGGAAGCTGAGGCAGATGGTGAGACCTTGGAGTGCTTATTCACAGATAAAGCCACATTCAGACACTTACCTTTACCAGTCAAGGAAAAAATGACATGAGCAGAGAGGTTGCGTTGAGGGGAATGGCCTCTCAGCAGAAACAAACAACAGCCAAATCATATTACTTTCAGACCATAAGACATAGTGGACCATCGAGTCCACTCCGCCATTCAATCATGGCTGATGGGCATTTCAACTCCACTTACCCGCATTCTCCCCGTAGCCCTTAATTCCTTGTGACATCAAGAATTTATCAATTTCTGCCTTGAAGACATTTAGCGTCCCAGTCTTCGCTGCACTCTGTGGCAATGAATTCCACAGGCCCACCACTCTCTGGCTGAAGAAATGTCTCCGCATTTCTGTTCTGAATTTACCCCCTCTAATTCTAAGGCTGTGTCCACGGGTCCTAGTCTCCTTGCCTAACGGAAACAATTTCCCAGCGTCCACCCTCTCCAAGCCATGTATTATCTTGTAAGTTTCTATTAGATCTCCCCTTAACCTTCTAAACTCCAATGAATACAATCCCAGGATCCTCAGCCATTCCTCGTATGTTATTACTGTGGTCAGCTCAGCTGCAGACTGAGGTTTGGGAAGCTAGGGAGGAAATTACGGAGCCTCAATAATCATGGGTGAGGTGCCGGAAGACTGCTGTGCCATTATTTAAGAAAAGCTACAAAGAAAATCCATGGAGCTACAAACCAGTGAAGCTAATGTGGGTAAGTTATTGGAGGGCTTTCAAGAGACAGGATTTACATCTATTTAGAAAGGCAAAGATTGGGGGATCCAAGATGGCGGCGACCCAAGACTTGGGCAAAGTGGGCCACCCACCCCCACCACACTCACCAAATCATTTAAAATAGCTGTTTAATTTAATTAGTTGCTTAGTATTAAATTTAAACAATCTAATCTTTAGTAAAAATGACCAAAGGGAAGGGAGCCCGCAGCTCTCAGTAAGCAGGAACCCTTCCCCCACCCTCTCCAGCTGCAGCTGAGGTATCCACAGCCGCCCCAGGGGGACTTACCTACGGTGGCAAGCCTCGTGGAGATGATCTCCAAACTCGACGCGAAGATCGACGCTTTCATCGAGGAGTCCCGAAGCCGATGGGACTCACTCTCGGCCGCGTTGCAAAAGCACGACCGAGACATTAAAGAAATCGAGCGCCGAGTCGGAGGGGCGGAGCTAAAGGCCGCGACCTCCGAAACTACAGCACAATCAGCCGTGGATCGGGTCCGGACTCTCGAGCAGCGAGTCCGGACCTTGGAAAATCATATTGACGACCTCGATAATCGTGGTCGCCGAAAAAATATTCGTTTGCTGGGCCTTCCCGAACGGGAAGAGGAAGGCCAGCTTACAGCATTCCTCGAACAGTGGCTGCCACAGCTTTTAAATCTGCAAGTTGGATCAGGCCGGGTAAGGGTAGAATGGGCCTACCGGGTCGCAATACGCGGGCCCGGCTCGAACCAGCGTCCCCGCCCGGTCCTGTTCCGGCTGCAGAGCTACAGGGAGAGGCAGATACTCCTAGAAGCCTCTAGAAATCTTGGAAAAGACCCCCAAGCTATGATCTACAAAGGATCAAAGATCATGCTATTTCAGGACTTTTCCCCAGCTCTGGTTCGAAAGAGGAAGGCATTCGACGAGGCGAAGAAGCGTTTAAGGGACTTAAATGTTCAGTACTCCTTATGCTACCCAGCGATGTTACGCTTTAACCATGAAGGATCTGTATATAACTTTGGATCACCAGAAAAGGCTAAGGAATTCTTGGACTCTCTTAGATAAATTGTAAGAGACAATGGATGTTGGTTTGCCTTTCCCCCACTCCGGTTTATATCCCCTCCCTTTTTCTTTTATCTTACCTTACTGTTTAATATTATCTTGGGGGGTGGGGAGAGGGATTTATTTATTTGTTCTCTATTTAACGATTTTCTCCCCCCCTTGGGGTTGTTTTTTTTATTATTCTATGTATGTATGTGTGTGTATATATATATATATAAAAGCCGGGGGGTTTGGTTAATGTTGGTGGGGGAGGTGGTTAACTTATTCTATTTTACCTCTGTCTTTAGGAGCGGGGTTGTTTCTCCCTTGTTATTTTGTATTATTATATTTAATTATTATTTGTTGAGGTTGTAATTTTATAGTTATATATGTTTATACATGGTATTAACATTACCAAATATATCCAGGTGTTGGTATGGGTGGGGGTGGGGTGCTCACTGTTAACTCTAGCTTTGTATTATATTTGAATTCTCCTCATTTTATTGAGGAGTGCCTGGGTCAAGGGTGGGGCATTGGTTGGGAGAGGATATGATGGACTTTTGGAGAGGAAGTGACACCCCCTGGGAACAAGGGGAAAATCTCCATTTAGATAAGTTTTATTTTTTTTATTATTATTTAGAAATAGTTTTTTATTGTATTGTTGTGGGTGTATTAGAGAGGCTTTATTTTTGTAAATTTTATATGCTCTACACTCGGGATGTTCTGGAAAGGGTTCCCCCTCCCGAGGGGTCTCGGATTGGCCCAGATGATTATGGTTGATCAGTCGGTTAAGTGGTGCACCTGGAATGTCAAGGGGGGTAATTCACCAGTCAAAAGGAAGAAAATATTATCAAATCTTAAGAAGGAAAGAGTTGTTATAGCTCTCCTACAGGAGTCACACCTGTTGGATAAAGAACACTTGAAATTACGACAGGTGGATTTGATCAGGCCTTTTTTTCTTCTTTTCGCTCAAAATGCAGGGGAGTTGTTATTCTTGTTCGGAAGAATTTCCCTTTCAAAATCCTAAAGCAGATAAAAGACGAACCTGGACGATATATTCTGATTAAAGCCCTTATAAATGGAGAGGAATATGGGATTTTAAATTTGTACTGCCCCCCGGCACACCCCTTTAAATTTATAACGGAAGCCTTCTCAAAATTGATGGCTCTTGGTGCCCGTCATACAGTTATAGGGGGAGACTTTAATTGTATTATGGATCCGGAAATAGACAGGATTCCCAAGAGTACTGCAGGAGTATCTCCCAGATCTAGACAATTTGTGGATTTGAACAAAGAATTAGGACTAGTAGATGTATGGAAATGTCTTCATCCACAGGGCAGAGATTTTTCTTTCTACTCTAATCCACATAAATGTCATACCAGAATCTTATGTTTTTTGCCCCCTCGATTTTTTAAAATTCCATATCATCCTGTAAAATAGGTAGTACAGCAATTTCCGATCACGCTGCTGTATATATGGAAACTAAGGCGAGGAACAATGGGACATCCCCTCGCATTGGCGTATGGACCCCTTCCTAATGAAAGATGGTAAATTTGTAAAGTACTTCTCTCAAGAATTTAAAACTTTTTTAGAAATTAATTCAGGTATGACTAGTAATCCATCAATGATGTGGGAGACCATCAAAGCTTACACGCGAGGTTTGATCATCTCCTACTCAGCGACCCAGAAAAAATTAAAGGGAGAACAACAGCATCTGCTTGAAGCCCGCTTAAAAGCAGCTGAAACAGCATACACTGATAGACCTTCTATTATTAAATTGCAAAGGATTACGGCCCTTAGGACAGCTCTAAACACTACGCTTATCCAAATGGCTAAGAGGGAAATATTATTTGCAAAACTAAGGTTATATGAACATGGCGACAAACCGGGTAGATACTTAGCATTTCTTGCAAAGAAAAGAAAGGCCCTTCAAACTATCACGTCTATCAAGGAAAGTACGGGTATTTTGACTCATGATCATAAAAAGATTAATGCAATCTTTAGAAGATTTTATTCTGATTTATATAAATCGCAGGATTGTGAAGGCAGGACTAGGAGGATGCAATCATTTTTTAAAAATTTGACCTTTCCAGGCCTAACTCCGGAACAAGTATCGGTCCTAAATGCTCCCCTAACAGTCCAAGAAATACTTGACACAATCAGGCAACTTCAGAGCGGTAAGGCACCGGGCCCAGATGGTTTTCAAGCTGAATTCTATAAAGAATTTACAGGAATATTGGCTGGTCCACTTATGGACATGTATAACTATGCATATAGTCAGGGCTGTCTCCCGCCTTCGCTGAAAGAGGCAAATATCTCTCTTATCCTTAAAAAAGGAAAGGATCCAGAAGATTGTGTGTCATACAGACCAATATCCTTGCTAAATGTAGATTTTAAAATCCTTTCTAAAACGTTAGCACTGAGACTAGAAAGGGTACTGCCACATATTATAAAGGAGGATCAGACGGGTTTATTAAGGGCCGTAGATCATCCAATAATATTAGAAGGGTTTTGAATATGATTCAAGCCTGCCATCAGGGAAAGATACCAGGAGTAGTAGTTTCATTAGACGCGGAAAAGGCATTCGATAGGATTGAATGGTCATATTTGTTTTACACATTGGAAAGGTTTGGCGTTGGAAAGGTGTTTACCAAATGGATCTCAACACTGTATAGTGATCCCAAAGCAGTTGTGGTTACCAATGGATTAGGTTCGGATAGCTTCAGTGTGGATAGGGGCTGCCGTCAGGGATGTCCCCTCTCGCCATTGTTATTTATGCTAATAATTGAACGACTAGCAGAAGCTATACGGGCTGGTCCTAATATAACGGCCCCGAGGATTGGTATAGGTAAACATAAAATTACCCTTTATGCAGATGATGTTCTTCTATTCCTCAGTAATCCTCTGATGTCTGTACCTCGCCTAATCCAAGTTATCAATACATTTAGCACATTCTCAGGCTATAAAATTAATTTCTCAAAATCAGAGGCTATGCCAATGGGTGGCCTTGCTATGATACCCCAGCTTAGCCTTTTTCCCTTTTTCCCTTTTGTTGGTCCCTGGAGGGCTTCTTATATTTAGGCATTTTTATTACCCCAGTATTTGGTCAGTTGTATAAGGCTAACTTTGTGCATTTACTGGAAAGGATAAGGCAGGACCTCCAGCGATGGGGAGACCTTCCAATTTCCTGGCTGGGTAGAATAGCACTAATCAAAATGAATGTCCTGCCCCGTCTCCTATATCCTATGAGAATGCTCCCGGTGATGCTGCCGAGGACGGCTTTATGTAAATTATATGGCTGGCTGAGTTCCTTTATCTGGAATCATAGGCGGCCCTTCATTCAGCTGAAGAAGCTACAGCTTCCACAGGCAAGGGGTGGATTGGACTTCCCAGACTTTAGGAAATATCAGTTAAGTTCCCTATTAAGTTACATAGCTGATTGGGTCTTGTCTGATCCACAATCAATCTGATTGGACATCGAGGCCTCTCAAGTAAAATACCCACTTATTAACCTTTTATTCTCAGACAAGAGGAAAATCATTACAGATCACTGTAAAAACCCTATAATACTAAACACAATTAAGGCTCGGAATATAATGCGGCAAAATGAGGGCAACTCACATAAACATCCCCCTATGCACCGATAGTGGGAGCATGGGGATTTCAACCGGGGTTAACAGATGCCACTTTTAAACTCTGGAGATCCAGGGGTATCTCATGTCTAGGGGACCTATTTAAAGATGGGGTCCTGATGTCTTTTGAACAGCTGCGTCAGAAATTCGGATTACCTAATGGAGACCTCTTTCGATACTTCCAAATTCGAGATTATATACAGAAGAAGACTACGTTATTAGATAGTCTTTATAAATCAGATAGAGAATGTAGTGTCCTACGACCAGTGGGGGTATCTTCCGTCAGTACTATTTATCATTTACTACATGATGAAGTATAGGGAGATATGGACAATCTGCTTAAAACATGGGATCAGGATTTGGGACTAGAAATCTTTATAGAAACATGGAATGATATCTGGGAAAATGCTAGAAGAATTACTATCTGTAACAGAACCCAGGCTATCCAGCTGAAGATACTTCATAGGGCCCATATAGCACCGGACCGATTGGCAAAATTTAAGGCAGGAGCATCTCCAATGTGTCCCAAATGTAAAATAGAGGTGGGCACTCTTGTACATTGCCTATGGACCTGTCATAAGATCCGTAGATATTGGACTAAAGTAGCAAGTACCCTGACAGAAATTTTAGGAACGGAAATAAAAGTGGACCCTGTATCTCTCCTCTTGGGCTTTTCGAACTTTCCCTCCCTGGACACGTACGGGAAGAGACTATTTTCTATTCTTTCTTTCTGTGCAAGGAAAAATATTTTGGTAAACTGGGTGGCTGAGGGCCCCCCTGGACTTTCAAATTGGCACAGATTAATTATGGAATGTATTCCCCTTGACTTCCTTACAAATTTGGTGCACCAAAAGACCGAATTATCTCATAAAATATGGCAGCCCTTCTTGCCTTATATAAATACAGATATTTCGGCCATCCTAACAAGGGCTTTTATTTAATTGAGATGGCGAACCTGGCTGGTCCGGGGCCCCTTAGGAGAGGAATCCCGCACGAATACGGGTTTTATTACATCTGATGTTAACACATTCCGAGCATGTATCTCACTACCCAATTTCTGTGTTATCCATTGTTTTTTTTCTCTTTCTCTTCTTTGAATAATGTAAGAGCCTTAAATATACACTCTGGTTAGTTGTAGGTTAGTTTAGTTAGTTGAGTTTTGTTTTTTTTTCTCGGTATTTTTCTTTTGTTAAATTTTGGTTATTATATATTTAAGATTTAATTGTATATCAATGTTTGTACTTGAGAGTTTTGTTTATTTTTGTAAACTTGTAAAAATGTTAAATTTCTAATAAAAATATCTATATTAAAAAAAAGAAAGACAAAGATTGATTAGGGATAGTCAACATGGCTTTGTGTGTGGGAAATTGTGTCTCGCTAACGTGATTGAATTTCTTTTAAGCGATGACCAAGATGGTAAATGAAAGCAAAGTGATAGATGTTGCCTTCATGGACATTAGCAAAGCAACTGACAAGGTAGACTAGTTAGTAAGGTTAAATCAGATGGCTTCCAGGGCGAGCTAGCCAATTAGATAAAAAATTGGTTTGACAGTAGGAAATAAGAGGGTGATTCATAGATTCATACAGTACAGAAAAAGCCCTTCGGCACATCGAATCTGCACCAATTGGTGGAGGGTTGATACTCAGACTGGAGGCCTATGACCAACAGTGTGTCAGAAGGATCAGTGCTGGGGGACAGATCTGTGGGACAAGAAATGGCAGATGGAATTTAATGTAAATAAATGTGAGGTGTTGCATTTCAGTAAAAAACCAACCAGGCAGGACTTACACAGTTAATGGTCGGGCTCTGGGGAGTGATATCAGACAGAGAGACCTAGCTGCGCAGATATAGCCTGATGGTATAATGTAATTATGCAAATAGTTAAAAAAAACTGTTACCAAGACTGGAAGGGATGAGTTGTAAGGATAGGCTGGAAACTTTCTGCCCTGGAGCATCAGAGGCTGAGGGGTGACTTGATAGTGGTTGAGAAAATCATGAAGGGCATGGATAGGGTAATAGACAAGGCCTTTTCCCTGGGGTGGGGGAGTCCAGAACTAGAGGGCATAAGCTTAAGGTGACAGGGAAAAGATATAAAAGAGACCTGAGGAGTAACGATTCCACACAGAGGGTGTGGAGTGAGCACCAGAGGAAGTGGTGGAGCTGTTACCAGTTTCAACATTTAAAAGGCATTTGGACAGGTACATGGACAGCAAAGGTTTAGAGGTTATGGGTCAAAAGCAGGCAAGTGGGGCTCGTTCAGTTCAGGAAACTTGGTTGGCATGGACCAGCTGGGCTATAGGATTCCCTGCCGTACGGTTCCCTGCCGTACGGTTCCCTGCCGTATGGTTCCCTGCCGTACGGTTCCCTGCCGTAGGATTCCCTGCCGTACGGTTCCCTGCCGTACGGTTCCCTGCCGTAGGATTCCCTGCCGTACGGTTCCCTGCCGTACGGTTCCCTGCCGTAGGATTCCCTGCCGTACGGTTCCCTGCCGTACGGTTCCCTGCCGTAGGATTCCCTGCCGTACGGTTCCCTGCCGTAGGGTTCCCTGCCGTAGGATTCCCTGCCGTACGGTTCCCTGCCGTACGGTTCCCTGCCGTACGGTTCCCTGCCGTACGGTTCCCTGCCGTACGGTTCCCTGCCGTACGGTTCCCTGCCGTAGGGTTCCCTGCCGTATGGTTCCCTGCCGTACGGTTCCCTGCCGTAGGGTTCCCTGCCGTACGGTTCCCTGCCGTAGGATTCCCTGCCGTATGGTTCCCTGCCGTAGGATTCCCTGCCGTATGGTTCCCTGCCGTATGGTTCCCTGCCGTATGGTTCCCTGCCGTAGGATTCCCTGCCGTACGGTTCCCTGCCGTAAGATTCCCTGCCGTAAGATTCCCTGCCGTACGGTTCCCTGCCGTACGGTTCCCTGCCGTAAGATTCCCTGCCGTAGGATTCCCTGCCGTACGGTTCCCTGCCGTAAGATTCCCTGCCGTACGGTTCCCTGCCGTACGGTTCCCTGCCGTACGGTTCCCTGCCGTAGGATTCCCTGCCGTACGGTTCCCTGCCGTACGGTTCCCTGCCGTAAGATTCCCTGCCGTAGGATTCCCTGCCGTACGGTTCCCTGCCGTAAGATTCCCTGCCGTAAGATTCCCTGCCGTACGGTTCCCTGCCGTAGGATTCCCTGCCGTAGGATTCCCTGCCGTATGGTTCCCTGCCGTACGGTTCCCTGCCGTACGGTTCCCTGCCGTAAGATTCCCTGCCGTACGGTTCCCTGCCGTAGGATTCCCTGCCGTATGGTTCCCTGCCGTACGGTTCCCTGCCGTAAGATTCCCTGCCGTACGGTTCCCTGCCGTAGGATTCCCTGCCGTAGGATTCCCTGCCGTAGGATTCCCTGCCGTACGGTTCCCTGCCGTAAGATTCCCTGCCGTACGGTTCCCTGCCGTACGGTTCCCTGCCGTACGGTTCCCTGCCGTACGGTTCCCTGCCGTAAGATTCCCTGCCGTACGGTTCCCTGCCGTAGGATTCCCTGCCGTACGGTTCCCTGCCGTACGGTTCCCTGCCGTAGGATTCCCTGCCGTAGGATTCCCTGCCGTAGGATTCCCTGCCGTACGGTTCCCTGCCGTAAGATTCCCTGCCGTACGGTTCCCTGCCGTACGGTTCATTGCCGTATGGTTCCCTGCCGTAGGATTCCCTGCCGTAAGATTCCCTGCCGTAAGATTCCCTGCCGTATGGTTCCCTGCCGTAGGATTCCCTGCCGTAAGATTCCCTGCCGTAAGATTCCCTGCCGTGGGGTTCAATGACTCTATAAGTCAATATTAAGGACTCATAAGAACATCAGACCCAGGAGCAGGGGGAGGCCGTTCAGCCCCTCGAGTCTGCTCTGCCACTCAATACAACCATGGCTGACCTTTTCACGGACTCAGCTCCACTTACCCACCCGCTCACAATGTCCCTTATTCCTTTACTGTTCAAAAAAAATCTATCTTCGCCATAAAAATATTTACTGAGGAAGCCTCCACAGCTTCCCTGGGCAGGGAATTCCTCAGATTCACAACCCTCTGGGTGAAGAAGTTCCTCCCCAGTTCAGGCCTAAACCTGCTCCCCCTTATTTTGATTCCAGAGCTACTCCCTCCCGATTGTATCCCACTGTGCTGCCCCACCCACCCCCCCCTCTGCTAGGGTCAGTCCTGCTGGTGAGACTGGACCTATCCTGGGATGGTGAGAGTGGGGTCTGGGACATTGTCTGTAAGCTATGATTCTGTGAGTATGACTGTCTCAGGGTGTTGCTGGACTAGTCGATGAGACAGTTCTCCCAGTTTTGGCAGCAGTCCCCAGATGTTAGTGAGGGGGACATTGCAGGGTCAACAGGGCTGTTTCTGTGTCATTTCTGGCACCACGGTTGATGCCAGGTACTCTGTCTGGTTTCATTTCTTTTTACTCTTCCAGCTACAGTTACAGCTCAGTGACATGCTCAGCCATTTCGGAGAGCAGTTGATAACCACATTGTTGTGAGTCTGGAGACACTTGAAGGCCAGGCCAAGTAAATATAACTGATTCCTTCCCATCAGACATTAGTGAAATAGATAAGTTTTTACAACAATGGTTACCATGAAACTTTTTATTCCAGATTCTCACTGAGTTAAAATGTTACCATCTGCCATGCCCCTACAACATTTAATGTGGGTCTGGATTCCTGCCCAAGTGATATTTCTACTAGGCCAACCCCATCCCTAATAACCCTACACCCATTCTTCAATGAAAGCTCTGTCTAACTCAACCTTAACACAGTAATCAGCCAACCTCCACTGCTCACTGAAGCGTAGAATTCCAAATGCTCAATGACTCACTCAACAGAAAACTCTTCTCATTTCTGTCTTTAACAGGACAAAAGTGAGGACTGCAGATGCTGGAGATTAGAGTCGAGAGTATGTTGCTGGAAAAGCGCGGCAGGTCAGGCAGCATCTGAGGAGCAGTAGAATCGATGTTTCAGGCAAAAGCCCTTCATCAGGATTGAGGGCTGGGAGCCTCTGGGTTGGAGTGATAATTGGGAGGGGGTGGGGCTGGGGGGGAAGGTAGCTGAAGATGTAATAGGTGGATGGAGGTAGGGGTAAAGGTGATAGGTCAGAGGGGAGACTGGAGCAGATAGGTGGGAAGGAAGATGGACAGGTAGGACAGGTCATGGGGTCATGAGGGCAGTGCCAAGTTGGAAGGTTAGAGCTGGGATAAGGTGGGTAAAAACAAGGACTGCAGATGCTGGAAACCAGATTCTGGATCAGAGTGGTGCTGGAAAAGCACAGCAGGTCAGGCAGCATCAGAGGGCAGGAAAATCGACGTTTCGGGCAAAAGCCCTTCATCAGGAATACAGGCAGAGAGCCTGAAGGGTGGAGAGACAAATGAGGAGGGTGGGGGGGGTGGAGAGAGTAGCATAGAGTATAATGGATGAGTGGGGGAGGGGATGGAGGTGATAGGTCAGGGAGGAGAGGGTGGAGTGGATAGGTGGAAAAGAAGATAGGCAGGTAGGGCAGGTCAAGGGGACAGTGCGGAGCTGGAAGTTTGGAACTAGGGTGAGGTGGGGGAAGGGGAAATGAGGAAACTGTTGAAGTCCACATTGACGCCCTGGGGTTGAAGTGTTCCGAGGCGGAAGATGAGGCGTTCTTCCTCCAGGCGTCTGGTGGTGATGGAGCGGCGGTGAAGGAGGCCCAGGACCTCCATGTCCTCGGCAGAGTGGGAGGGGGAGTTGAAATGTTGGGCCACGGGGCGGTTTGGTTGATTGGTGCGGGTGTCCCGGAGATGTTCCCTAAAGCGCTCTGCTAGGAGGCGTCCAGTCTCCCCAATGTAGAGGAGACCGCATCGGGAGCAACGGATACAATAAATGATATTAGTGGATGTGCAGGTAAAACTTTGATGGATGTGGAAGGCTCCTTTAGGGCCTTGGATAGAGGTGAGGGAGGAGGTGTGGGCGCAGGTTTTACAGTTCCTGCGGTGGCAGGGGAAGGTGCCAGGATGGGAGGGTGGATCGTAGGGGGGCGTGGACCTGACCAGGTAGTCACGGAGGGAATGGTCTTGGGATAATGTGGAGGGAGGGGAAACAAGGAAACCGGTGAAGCCCACATTGATGCCCTGGGGTTGAAGGGTCCCGAGACGGAAGATGAGGAGTTCTTTCTCCGGGCATCGGGTGGTGAGGGAGCGGTGGTGAAGGAGGCCCAGGATCTGCATGTCCTCAGCAGAGTGGGAGGAGGACTTAAAATGTTGGGCCATGGGGCGGTTGGGTTGGCTGGTGTGGGTGTTCTGGAGATGTTTAAAAAAATTTATTCTCACAGGAGCATCCTTACATTGAAACCGTGCCCAGTCCTATATTGCCCACACCATCTATCCTTTTACACCCCTCAACCAAAGATTGGTGATGCTGAGGGATTTGATTATCCAAATATCATTTGGAATAATGTGAGGAATAAGAGTAAGGAGGGAGATGAATCTTTATAAGTGTTGACCAGGATGTTCTTGTCCCAGCTCGGATCAGGACGAGATGCTGGGTCAAAGAGGTGAGCTGAATGGCTGAAATCTGTGGATGAACCACTGGCAAATGTGATTGTTATCCCCAAAACAGAGACTATTGGCTCAGGTTGAAGTCTATTCAAGTTAAGGCTTGACTCCTCTCTTGTCCTCTTACTCAATATCACCTCAATCCTTCCTCAGAACATAGAACATTACAGCGCAGTATAGGCCCTTCAGCCCTCAATGTTGTGCTGACCTGTTTACCCAATGACCATTTAAATGCCCTTAAAGTTGGTGAATCTACTACTGTTATAGGCAGTGCATTCCAAGCTCTCACTACTCTTGAGTAAAGACACTATGTCTAACGTTTGTCCTATATCTATCACTGATCTATATCTACATCTATCCTTGATGACCCGATACTTCCTCTCGATACCCCCACACAGCTTCCTACTCAAGGTCCCCACGAAGAGCTCCTTTTGGGTTTGAACATAGGAGGTATAGTTAGGAAGTTTGCAGGTGACACCAAAATTGGAGGTGTAGTGGACAGCGAAGAGGGTCACCTCAGATTACAACAGGATTTACATCAAATCAAATTGGAGTTCAATTTAGATAAATGTGAGGTGCTGCATTTTGGAAAGGTAAATCAGGGCAGAACTTATACATTTTATGGTAAGATCTGGGGAAGTATTGCTGAACAAAGAGACCTTGGAATGCAGGTTCATAGTTCCTTGAAAATGGAGACACTTATAGATGGGATAGTGGAGGAGGAGGCTGGAAGAAATCAGCAAGCCAGGCAGCATCAGGAGGTGGGGAAGGTGATGCCAGACTTCTCCATCTTCTGTATGAAGGGTTTATGCCCAAAACATTGATTCTCCTGCTCCTCAGATGCTGCCTGACCTGCTGTGCTTTTCCAGCACCACATTCCCGACTCTGATCTCCAGCATCTGCACTCCTCACTTTCTCCCAGCTGCTGTATCTGCCTGGTTCATTGTGATCTTCCAGCCTCCTGGTTGTCTACTTTGGAATCCAGCATCTCCCTTTTTTTTGTCTCTAAGGATAGTGAGGAAGGCTTCACATCAGCTCTGAATAAGACCCATCTCGATTTGAAAAATTAGTTTCAAGTAATTGACAGAGAGAGTAAGGTAGGTGAGGACCTGGAAACAATCATAATTACGGAAGAGGTAGTGTTGGGCAAGCTAATGGAGTTCAGGATAGATACGTCTCCTAGCCCTGATGGAATGCAGATGACACTAAGGTGAGTGGCAGAACAAAGTGTACAGAGGACAGGGAAACTTCACAGAGGAACATAGATACATTGGGTGAGTGGGCAAAGGTCTGGCAGATGGAATTCAATGTTAGTAAATGTGAAGTCATCCATTTTGGAAGGAGTAACAGTAAAAACATCTATTATTTGAGTGGCAAAACGTTGCAGCATATTGCTATGGGGAGGGACCTGGGAGTCCTTGTGCATGAATTGCAGATCATTGGTCTGCAGGTATAACAGGTAATTAGGAAGACAAATGGAATTTTGGTCCTTCATTGCTGAAAGGATTGAGTTTGTAGAAAACATTGGTTCGGCAGCATTTTGAATACTGTATACAGTTCTGGTCGCCACATTACCAAAAGGATGTGGACGCTTTGGAGAGGGTGCAGAGAAGGTTTACAAAGATGTTGCCTGGTGTGGAAGGTGCTAGCTATGAAGAGAGGTTGAGTAGGTGAGGTTTGTTTTCATTAGAATAAAGGAGGTTGAGGGGCGACCTGATTAAGGTTTACCAAATCATGAAGGGTATAGACAGGGTGGATAGAGACAAGCTTTTTCCCCAGGGTGAAGGATTCAATAACGAGAGGTCATGCTTTCAAGGTGAGAGGTGGAAAGTTTAAGGGGGATACACGCAGCAAGTACTTCACACAGAGGGTGGTGGGTGCCTGGAACGCATTGCCAGCAGAGGTGGTAGAGGCAGGCACGGTAGATTCATTTAAGGTGCGTCTGGACAGATGCATGAGAAGGTGGGGAACAGAGGGATACAGATGCTTAGGGATTGGGCGACAGGTTTAGACAGTACATTTGGATCGGCTCAGGCTTGGAGGGCCGAAGGGCCTGTTCCTGTGCTGTAAATTTTCTTTCTTTTTTCTTTAAAAGCAGGATGGTAATGTTACAGCTGTACAAGGTGCTGGTGAGGCCACAGCTGGAGTACTGTGTACAAGTTTGGTCTCCTTACTTGAGAAAGGATGTATTGGCACTGGAGGGGGTACAGGGGAGGTTCACTGGGGTGTTTCTGGAGTTGAGAGGGTTGGTTTATGAAAAGAGGCTGAGGAGGTTGGGATTATATTAATTGGGATTTAGAAGAATGAGGGGGATCTTATAGAAACATATAAAATTATGAAGGGAATTGATAAAATAGAAATAGGATGTTTCCACTGGTGGGTGAGACTAGGACAAGAGGGCATGGTCTCAAATTAGAGGGAGCAGGTTTAGGCCTGAACTGAGAAGGAACTTCTTCACCCAGAGGGTTGTGAATCTGTGGAATTCCCTGCCCAGGGAAGTGGTTAACGCTACTTCAGTAAATGTTTTTAAAGCTATGGTAGATATTTTTTGAACAAAAAAGGAATCAAGTGTTATGGTGAGAGTGATTAAGGGTCAGTGGATCTGAGTCCGTGAGAAGATCAGCCATGATCTTATTGAATGATGGAGCAGGCTTGAAGGGCCGAACGGCCTACTCCTGCTCCCAGTGCTTAGGTTATGTTACGTTTGCTCTCTCTCCACGGATGCTGCCTGACCTGCTCGGATTTCCTGCATTTGTTGCTTTCAGTGGTGAAGTTAGCATTTGGTACACTTGCCTTTACCGGTAAATGCATGAACTATAGGAACTGAGAAGTCATGTTACAGCTGTACAGGACATTGGTATGGCCACTTTTGGAATATTGCGTTCAATTCTGGTCTCCATGCAAGAGGAAAGATGTTGTGAAACTTAAAGAGTTGGATCAAAGAGTCTGCCTCCATGCTGTACAACTCTATGACTGTCTTATCCCTCAGCAATGCCCTCAAAGATCCTCTTTTTGCTTCATTCACCTACTCATTTCTCATGAAGTCATAGAGAAGTAGAGCAAGGAAACAGACATAGAATATAGAGCATTACAGCGCAGTACAGGCCTTTCAGCCCTCAATGTTGTGCCGATCTGTGGGGCCAATCTGAAGTCTATCTATCCGACAATATTCCAGTTTCAACCATATGTTTATCCAATGATTATTTAAATGCTACTACAGAGTCTACTACTGTTACAGGCAGGACAACACCCCTACTACTCTCTGACATCTGTCCTATATCTATCACCCCTCAATTTAAAGTGATATCCCCTTGTTCTGGCCATTACTATCCAAGGAAAAAGGCCCTCACTGTCCACCCTATCTAACCCTCTGATTATCTTATATGTCTCAATTAAGTCACCTCTCAACCTTCTTCTCTCTAACAAAAATAGCCTCAAATCCCTCAGCCTTTCCTCATAAGACCTTCCCTCCATACCAGGCAACATCCTGGTAAATCTCCTCTGAACCCTTTCCAAAGTTTCCACATCCTTCCTGTAATGCGGTGACCAGAACTGTACACAATACTCCAAGTGCGGCCGCACCAGAGTTTTGTACAGCTGTAGCATAACCTCATGGCTCCAAAACTCAATCCCTCCACCAATAAAAGATAACACAACATACGCCTTCTTAACAACCCTATCGATATGGGTGGCAACTTTCAGGGATCTATGTACATGGACACTGAGATCTCTCTGCTCATCTACATGTGAATCTTGTATCACATTTCCAGAACACTTCTGCTATAAAGTTGTGTGAGCATAATCTGATTCTCCACAACCACCTGATGAAGGAGCAGCGCTCCAAGTAAAACTGTTGGACTGTAACCTGATGTTCTGTGATTTTTAACTTTGTCCACCGCAGACCAACACCAGCATCTCCAAGTCAAGAATCTCACCATTATCCTCAGACTCTTTATTCCTGTTGATCTTTCCAAAGTGAATCACCTCACACTTTTCCGCATTAAACTCCATTTGCCACCTCTCAGCCCAGCTCTGCAGCTTATCTGTCTCTCTGTAACCTGCAACATCCTTCGTCATTATCCACAACTCCACCAACTTTAGTGTCATCCGCAAATTTACTAACCCGTCCTTCTACGCCCTCATCCAGGTCATTTATAAAAATGACAAACAGCATTGGACCCCAAAACAGATCCTTGCAGCACACTACTGGTAACTGAACTCCAGGATGAACATTTCCCATCAACCACCACCCTCTGTCTTCCAGCTAGCCAATTTCTGATCCAAACCGCGAAATCACCCTCAACCCCATGTCTCTATATTTTGTGCAATCGCCTCCCGCAGGGAACCTTACCAAAAGCCTCAGTGAAATCCATATTTCTTGAACCCCTACAGCATGGAAACAGGCCCTTCGGCCCTACAAATCCACACTGACCCTCTGAAGAGTATTCCACCCAAACCCATTCCCCATTACTCTATATTTACCCCTAACCTACACATCTCTGAACACAATGGGCAATCCATCTTTGGATTGTGGGAGGAAACAAGAGCACCTGGAGGAAACACAGACACAGGGAGAAATGTGCAAACTCCACACAGACAGTCGTCTGAGGCTGGAATCAAACCCAGGTCCCTGGCACTGTGAGGCCACAGTGCTAACCACTTAGCCACCATGCCACCCACAACATAACCTTCACAAAATCGTGCTGACTATCCCTAATCCACTTATTCCTTTCTAGATGATTATAAATCCTATCTCTTATAACCTTTCCCAACACTTTACCAACAACTGAAGTAAGACTCACTGGTCTATAATTACCAGAGTTGTCTCTACTCCCCTTCTTGAACAAGGGAACAATATATGCCTATCCTCCAGTCTTCTGGCGCTATTCCTGTAGACAATGACAACATAAAGATCAAAGCCAAAGGCTCTGCAATCTCCTCCCTGGCTTCCCAGAGAATCCTGGGATAAATCCCATCTGACCCAGGGGACTTATCTATTTTCACATTTTCCAGAATTGCAAACAGCCTTGTGAACCTCAATCCGGTCTAATCTATAGTCTATATCTCAGTATTCTCCTCGACCACATTGTCTTTTTCCAGTGTGAATACTGATGAAAAATATTCATTTAGCGCTTCTCCTATCCTGTCGGACTCCACTGCACAAAACACTACATAGGACAAACAGAAAGACAGCTAACGATCCGTATCCATGAACACCAACTAGCCACAAAACCAGCTATCCTTAGTAGCCACACACGCGGATGACAAACAACATGAGTTTGACTGGGACAACACTACTATTATAGGACAAGCCAAACAGAGAACAGCCAGGGAATTCCCATAGGCATGTCACTCATCCACAGATTCTATCAACAAACACATCGACCTGGACCCAATATACCGGTCACTACAGCGGACAGCTGAAACAGACAACTGCAAGTGGCAGAGACAAACCACTATAAATGCCGGAGGAAACATCACAGAAGCGCTTCACAGGAGGCTCCCAAGCACTGAGGGTGTCACCTAGACAGGGGACGAAACATCTGCAACACAAATTCCCAGCTCGGCAAACAGAACCACAACATCCACACACAACTTCCCACAACTATCTGGGATAGTTGACTGGGATCACTACAGTACGAGTACTATAGATGGGTCAGTTTTTGTCCCGTGTGCAGGAGGGCTTCCTGACACAGTATGTAGACAGGCCTACAAGGGGCGAAGCCACTTTAGATTTAGTACTGGGTAACGAGCCTGGCCAGGTGTTAGATTTGGAAGTAGGTGAGCTCTTTGGAGACAGCGATCACAATTCTGTCAGGTTTACTTTAGTGATGGAAAGGGATAGTGTACTCCACCGAGCAAGAGTTACAGCTGGGGGAAGGGAAATTACGATGCAATTAGGAAAGATTTAGGAAGTGTAGAATGGGGAAGGAAACTGCAGGGGATGAGCACATTAAAAATGTGGAGCTTATTCAAGGAAAAGCTCCTGTGTGTCCTCGATAAATATGTACCCGTCAGGCAGGGAGGAAGATATAGAACGCGTGAGCCGTGGTTTACGAAGGAAGTGGAATCCCTGGTCAAGGAGAAGAAGGCGGCTTATGTTAGGACAGAATGTGAAAACTCAGTTAGGGCGCACTCTTATTGAGTTTTTTGACAAAGTGACCAAACAGGTAGATGAGAGTAAACCAGTTGATGTGGTGTATATGGATTTCAGCAAGGCGTTCAATAAGGTTCCCCCCAGTAGGCTATTATACAAAATGCGGAGGAGTTTTGTGGCAGACATAGCAGTTTGGATCAGTAATTGGCTTGCTGAAAGATGACAGAGGGTGGTGGTTGATGGAACATGTTCATCTTGGTGTCCAATTACTAGCAGCGTACTGCAAGGGTCGGTGTTGGGTCCACTGCTGTTCGTCATTTTTATAAATGACCTGGATGAGGGCTTAGAAGGGTGGGTTAGTAAATTTGCGGACGGCATTAAGGTCGGTGGAGTTGTGGATAGTGACGAAGGATGTAGTAGGTTGCAGAGAGACATAGATAGGATGCAGAGCTGGGCTGAGAGGTGGTAAATGGAGTTTAATGTGGACAAGTGTGAGGTGATACACTTTGGTCGGAGTAATCGGAATACAAAGTACTGGGCTAATGGTAAGATTCTTGGGAGTGCAGATGAGCAGAGAGATCTCGGTGTCCATGTACACAGATCCCTGAAAGTTACCACCCAGATTGACAGGGTTGTTAAGAAGGCATACAATGTTTGGCCTTTATTAATAGAGGGATTGAGTTCTGGAACCAGGAGGTTATGCTGCAGCTGTACAAAGCTCTGGTAAGGCCGCACTTGGAGTATTGTGTACAGTTCTGGTCACCGCATTATAAGAAGGATGTGGGAGCTTTGGAAAGGATGCAGAGGAGATTTACTAGGATGTTGCCTGGTATGGAGGGAATGTCTTACGAGGAAAGGCTGAGGGACTTGAGGCTGTTTTCGTTAGAGAGAAGGTTGAGAGGTGACTTAATAGAGACATACAAGATAATCAGAGGGTTAGATAGGGTGGACAGGGAGAGCCTTTTTCCAAGTATGGGGACGGTGAGCACAAGGGGACATAACTTTAAAGTGAAAAAGAGATAGGTTTAAGACAGATGTCAGAGGTAGTTTATTTACTCAGAGTAGTAAGGGTATGGAATGCTTTGCCTGCATTTAAGTTGTCATTGGACAGGCATATGGACGTACATGAATAGTGTAGGTGGGATGGGCTTCAGATTAGTATGACAGGGCGGCGCAACATCGAGGGCCGAAGGGCCTGTACTGCGCTGGAATGTTCTATGTTCCACTACTGTCTTTGATTGGCCCTAATCTTACTCTAGTTATTCCTTTATTCCTGATATACCTACAGAAAGCTTCAGGGTTTTCCTTGATCCTATCTGCCAACGACTTCTCATGTCCCCTCCTGGCTCTTCTTAGCTCTCTCTTTAGGTCTTTCCTGACTAACCTGTAACTCTCAAGTGCCCTAAATGAGCCTTCACATCTCATCCTAACAGAAGACACCTTCTTCCTCTTGATAAGAGATTCAACTTCCTTAGTAAACTCTGGCTCCCGCAGTCAACAACTTCCTCCCTATCTGACAGGTACATACTTATCAAGGACCCTCAGTAGCTGTTCCTTGAATAAGCTCCACATTTCTATTGTGCCCATCCCCTGCAATTTCCTTCCTCATCCTATGCATCTTAAATCTTGCCTAATCGCACCGTAATTGCCTTTCCCCCAGTTATATCTCTTGCCGTGCGGTATATACCTATCCCTTTCCAATGTGAAAGCTAACACGGCACGGTGGCTCAGTGGTTAGCATTGCTGCCTCACAGCACCAGGGTCCCAGGTCCGATTCCAGCCTTGGGTGACTGTCTGTGTGAAGTTTGCACATTCTCCCTGTGTCTGCGTGGGTTTCCTCCCACAGTCCAAAGACGTGCAACTCAGGTGAATTGGCCATGCTAAATTGCCCGTAGTGTTAGGTGCGTTAGTCAGAGGGGAAATGGGTCTGGGTGGGTTATTTTTCGGAAGGTCAGTGTGGACTTGTTGGACTGAAGGGTCTGTTTCCACACTGTAGGAAATCTAATCTAATCTAAAGGTAACCGAATTGTGGTCACCATCACCAAAGTGCTCACTTGCCTTCTACACCTGGCCAGGTTCAATACCCAGTACCAAACCTAATGTGGCCTCACCCCTTGTTGGCCTGTTGACATACTGTGTCAGGAAACTGTCCTGCACATATTTGACAAAAGCTGACCCATCTAAAGTATTCGAACTATAGCATTTCCAGTCAATATTTGGAAAGTTAAAGACCCCATAACAGTTACCTTGTTACTCTCGCTCCTATCCAGAATCTTCTTTACAATCCTTTCCTCTACATCTCTGGAACTATTCCGAGGCCTAGAGAAAACTCTCAACAGGGCGTACAAAGTTAAAAATCACACAACACCTGCAACTTCATCAGGTGGGTGTGGACCATCGCTCCAAAAGCTAATGCTTCCAATTAAACCTGTTGGACTATAACCTGGTGTTGTGTGATTTTTAACTTTGTACACCTCAGTTCAACACCGGCATCTCCAAATCTCAACAGGGTGGCCTCTCCTTTCTTGTTTCTAACCTCAGCCTATACTACCTAAGTAAATGAGTCCTCAAACATCCTTTCTGCCACTGTCATACTGTCCTTGACTAACAACGCCACATCTCCCCCTTTTTTACCATCTTCTCTGTTGTTACTGAAATATCTAGATGGGATTGAGGTGGATAAGGATGAGGCATTAGCAATTCAAGTGTAAAAATAGATAAGTCCTCTGGACTGGTTGGGATTTATCCTAAGATTCTCTGGGAAGCCAGAGAGGAGATTGCAGAGCCTTTGGCTTTGATCTTTGTGTTGTCATTGTCAACAGGAATAGTGCCAGAAGACTGGAGGATAACAAATGTTGTTCCTTTGTTCAAGAAGGGGAGTAGAGACAACCCTAGTAATTATAGACCAGTGAGCTTTACTTCGGTTGTGGTTAAAGTGTTGGAAAGGGTTATAAGAGATAGGATTTATAATCATCTAGTAAGCAATAAGTTGATTAGGGATATTCAACATGGTTTTGTGAAAGGTAGGTCGTGCTTCACAAACCTTACAAGTTTTCTGAGAAAGTAGCCAACCAGGTGGATAAGGGTAAAGCGGTTGATATGGTGTATAGGGATTTCAGTAAGGTGTTTGATAAGTCCTGACGCTATTGCACAAAATACAGAGGCATGGGATTGAGGGTGATTTAGCGGTTTGGATCAGAAATTGGCTAGCTGGAAGAAACAGAGGGTGGTGGTTGATGGGAAATGCTCATCCTGGAGTTCAGTTACCAGTGGGGTACTGCAAGGATCTGTTTTGGGAACACTACTGTTTGTCATTTTTACAAATGACCTGGATGAGGGCATAGAAGGATGGGTTAGTAAATTTGCGGATGACACAAGGTCAGTGGAGTTGTGGATAATGACGAAGGATATTGTAAGTTACAGAGAGACATAGATAAGCTGCAAAGATGGACTGAGAGATGGCAAATGGAGTTTAATGCAGAAAAGTGTGAGGTGATTCAGTTTGGAAGGAGTAACAGGAATACTGGGCTCATGGTAAGATTCTTGGTAGTGAAGATGAGCAGAGAGATCTGTGTCCATGTACCTAGATCTCTGAAAGTTGCCACCCAGGTTGACAGGGTTGTTAAGAAGGTGTATGTTGTGTTAGCTTTTATTATTAGAGGGATTGAGTTTCGGAACCAGGAGGTTATGCTGCAGCTGTACAAAGCCCTGGTGCGGCCGCACTTGGAGTATCGTGTACAGTTCTGGTCACCGCATTATAAGAAGGATGTGGGAGCTTTGGAAAGGGTGCAGAGGAGATTTACTAGGATGTTGCCTGGTATGGAGGGAAGGTCTTATGAGGAAAGGCTGAGGGCCTTGAGGCTGTTTTCGTTAGAGAGAAGAAGGTTGAGAGGTGACTTAATAGAGACATATAAGATAATCAGAGGGTTAGAGAGGGTGGACAGGGAGAGCCTTTTTCCAAGTATGGTGACAGCGAGCACGAGGGGGCATAGCTTTAAATTGAGGGGTGTTGATGTCAGAGGTAGTTTCTTTACTCGGAGAGTAGTAGGGGTGTGGAATGCACTGCCTGTAACAGTAGTAGATTCACCAAATTTAAGGGCATTTAAATGGTCATTGGATAAACATATGGATGAGAATGGAATAGTTCAAAGTTTGTGAGAAGATTTGTAGCTCGGGTGCTCGTTGTTGTGGATACCCGCGCAATTTCATGAACAGATGCCTAAGGGAAAGACAACAGAACGAGGACATGCCACAACCCAAAGGACTAGCCACACTACCATACATCAGAAGCATTTCAGAACTGACAGCCAGACTACTGCGACCACTAGGACTCATAACAGCACACAAACCAACAGCCACACTCAGACAACAACTCACCAGAACGAAGGACCCGATACCCAACATGAGCAAAACCAATGTAGTGTACAAAATCCCATGCAAGGACTGCACAAAACACTACATAGGACAAACAGGAAGACAGCTAACGATCCGCATCCATGAACATCAACTAGCCACGAAACGACACAACCAGCTATCCTTAGTAGCCACATACTCAGATGACAAGCAACATGAGTTTGACTGGGACAACACTACTATTATAGGACAAGCCAAACAGAGAACAGCCAGGGAATTCCTAGAGGCATTGCACTCATCCACAGATTCAATCAATAAGCACATCGACCTGGACCCAATATACCGACCACTGCAGCAGACAGCTGGAACTGACAACCGGAAGCGGCAGAGACAAACCACTATAAATGCCGGAGGGAACACCACAGAAGCGCTTCACAAGAGGCTCCCAAGCACTGAGGATGTCACCTAGACAGGGGACGAAATGTCTGCAACACAAATTCCCAGCTCGGCGAACAGAACCACAAAAATGGAATAGTGTAGGATAGATGGGCTTCAGATTGGTTCCACAGGTCGGCGCAACATCAAGGGCCGAAGAGCCTGTACTGCGCTGTAATATTGTATGTTTAAACCGAGCACATCTAACCACACCTCCCCCTCTTTTACCACCTTCCCTGTTCTTACTGAACCATCTAAATCCTGGATCCTGCAACAACCATTTCTGTCCCTGCTCTGTCTATGTCTCAGAAATGGCCACAACATTGAAATTCCAGGTACCAAACCATGGTGCAAGTTCACCCACCTTATTCCAGATGCTCCTGGCGTTGAAGTAGACACACTTCAAACCACTTTCCTGTTTGCCGGTGAATTCTTGCAACCTTGAAACCATATTTCTGACCTCACTGCTCTCAACCTCCTGGACACTGGATCTATAATTTAGGTTGCCATCCCCCTGCTGAATTAATTGAAACCCTCCCAACCAGCATTCGCAAATAGCCCCCCCCACAGGATATTTGTACCCCTCTGCTAATAGACTCTTCGGTCCAACTCGTCCATGCTGACCAGATATCCTAACCTAATCTAGTCCCATTTACCAGCACCTGGCCCAATTCCCTCTAAGCCTTTCCTATTCATGTCCCCATCCAGATGCCTTTTAAATGTTGTAATCATACCAGCCTCCACCACTTCCTCTGGCAGCTTATTCCATACATGAAAAAGTTGCCCCTTAGGTCCCTTTTAAATCTTCCCCTGTCATCTTAAACTGAGCTCTCTAGCTTTGAACTGATGTGAGGATTCCCTCAATTTCCCCAAATGATAGTAAGAGTTGATAATAATCTTGGAGCACAGCAGAAATGGTTTCCTCTCTCATTTCTTTCCAGAATACCTTGTTTATGGAAATGGTAAATGCAGCATCCATTTTGGCCTCCACTTCCTCTGGAGAGTAGTAACATAGGAGGTTTGTTCCCTGTAACACACAGTACATCCTGGTCCAATTGTAGTGTTCACCCACCATCTGCTGTAACACAGAAACCACAAGACGTTAAAGTGATACGGGGTTATTCACATTAATCTTGGTGCAAGGGCTGGTTTTAGAAACAAAAACCGAATTAAGTCATTTGGACAAACGTGGATTAATTAAGAAAAACCAGCATTTGTTTGAGTAATTTGATTGAGTTTTTTTCAATGAGAGTTATGTGGTTGATGTGATATCATTAGCAGGAAATAGGGCAATTTGATAATAAAACAAACTTAAAAGCTTTCTACTGAAATGTATGAAGCATTCAGAATAAAATGAATGATTTAACAGCATTACAGAGACAAATAGATTAGAGACAGACCAATTAAATATCCAAATATACTCAGTGTTTCAGAAAAATAGGCAGGAAGGAAAAGGAGGGGTTGTAGTTTTGTTAGTAAAGGATAATAATGGTTCTGTAGTGAGAAATCATATCAGCACTGGAGATCAAGACATGGAGACAGTCTGGGTAGAAATAAGAAATAGCAAGGGCGGCAGGGTGGCACAGTGGTTAGCACTGCTGCCTCACAGCGCCAGAGACGCGGATTCAATTCCTGCCTCAGGCGACTGACTGTGTGGAGTTTGCACGTTCTCCCCGTGTCTGCGTGGGTTTCCTCCGGGTGCTCCGGTTTCCTCCCACAGTCCAAAGATGTGCAGGTCAGGTGAATTAGCCATGCTAAATTGACCGTAGTGTTAGGTGAATGTAAGGGAATGGGTCTGGGTGGGTTGCTCTTTGGAGGGTCAGTGTGGACTTGCTGGGCCGAAGGGCCTGTTTCCACACTGTAAGTAATCTAAGTAAGGGAGAGAAGTAACCTACAGGGTGGTCTTGCAGTGGTGTACAGTATAAAATCAGAAATATTGGTGCATTGTAATAAAGGTGCCGCAATAACTTACACAGCAAACTAGAAAGGCTATCTTCAAGGGAGAGTTCACTGGATGTAGTAGAGAGTGTTAGACCAATATACTGGGGAACCAACCAGGCTACTCTGGATTTGATATTGTGTAATGAAGTGGATCAATTAATTATCTCATCGTTAAAATGATCTTGTGATCTCAAATGGAGCGATTTTCTTGTGGCATTGTCATTGGGCTGTTAATCCAGAGGCCCAGGTAATGTCCTGGTGTTCTCAGTTCAAATCCCAGCAGATACTGTGGACTCAGTAAAGAATCGCAAATTAAGGACCTAATAATGACAATGAATCGATTGCCAATTGTTGGGGAAACACGTCTGATTAGCTAATGTCCTTTAGGGAAAGAAATTGCCATTCTTACCTGGTCTGATCTCCAGACTCACACCAAGGTGGTTAATTTTTTAATCATTAGGGATAGGCAATAAATGCTGGTGACACCCTCATCCCATGTGTGAATAAAAAAACCACGGTGTGCTTACCTTCATTGATCAGGGTACTGAGTACCCAGGGAACAGGAGAATCGACGTTTCGGGCATAAGCCCTTCTTCAGGAATGAAGGGCTTATGCCCGAAACGTCGATTCTCCTGTTCCCTGGATGCTGTCTGACCTGCTGCGCTTTTCCAGCAACACATTTTCAGCTCTGATCTCCAGCATCTGCAGACCTCACTTTCTCCTCAGGGTACTGAGTATAAAAGTGATGTTGCAGCTGCATGAATCTTTGGTTAGGCCACATTTGGAGCTCTGTGTACAGTTCTGGTATGCACACTATAGGAAGGATGTGGAGGCTTTGGAGAGGGTGAAAAGGATGTTGCCTGGATTGGAGGGTAATAGCTTTCAGGACAGGTTGGACAAACTTGGATTGTTTTCACCACAGTTCAGAGGCTGAGGGGATAGAAGTATTTAACATAATGAGAGACATGGATAGGGTGGATCGCTGGAGTCTTTTTCCCAAAATAGAAATGACAAATACCAGGAAGAAAGGGCTTAAAGTGAGTGGGGAAAAGTTGAAAGGAGGTATGAGAGGGAAGTTTTTTTTTACACAAAAGGTGGTAGGTGCCTGGAATACACTGCCAGGGAAGGTACTAGAAGCTGATATAATAGCAATGTCTAAGAGGATTTTGACAGACACATGAACAGACAGGGAATACGTGGACCATGTACAGGCAGATGGGATTAAGTTTGGAATGGTATCTTGGTCAGCACACAGATGTGGGCCGAATAGCCTGTTTCTGTGCTGTACTTTTCTACAGGTCATTCTGCTCTAATGCACGTTGCATTTACACGTATTTGCTGTAATGCGATTGATGAATTGGGGAAAGTAGTGAAAGTAGACAAGTCCCCTGGGGGGGGATGGGATTTATCCGAGGATTCTCTGGGAAGTGAGGGAGGAGATAGCAGAGCCTTTGGCTTTGATCTTTGAGTCGTCATTGTCTACAGGTTTAGTACCAGAGGACTGGAGGATTGCAAATGTTGTGCCCTTGTTCAAGAAGGGCAGTAGAGATGATCCAGGTAATTATAGACCAATGAGCCTTATGTCTGTTGTAGGAAAGGTTTTGGAAAGGATTATAAGAGATAAGATTTATAATTATCTAGCAAGCAACAATTTGATTTCACATAGTCAACGTGGTTTTGTCAAGTGTGCTGCTGGAAAAGCGCAGCAGGTCAGGCAGCATCCAAGAAGCAGGAGAATCGACGTTTCGGGCATAAGTCCTCCTTCTTCAGGTTGCTTTTCCAGCAACACATTTTTCAGCTCTGATCTCCAGCATCTGCAGTCCTCACTTTTTCCTATGGTTTTGTCAAGGACAGATCGTGTCTCACAAACCCCATTGAGTTTTTTGAGAAGGTGACCAAGCAGGTAGATGAGGGTAGGGCAGTTGATGTGGTATACTTGGACTTCAGTAAAGTCTTTGATAAGGTTCCACATGGTAGACTGTTGGAGAAAATGTAGAGGCACGGGATTGAGGGTGATTTAGCAGTTTGGATTAGAAACTGGCTTTCTGAAAGAAGGCAGCGAGTGGTGGTTGATGGAAAATATTCAGTCTGGAGTCCGGTTACTGGTGGTGTGCCACAAGGATCTGTTTTGGGACCACTGCTGTTTGTCATTTCTTTAAATGACTTGGACACAGGCATAACAGAGGTGGATGGATTAGTAAATTTGCAGACAACGCTAAAGTCGGTGGAGTAGTGGACAGTTTGGAAGAATGTTACAGGTTGCAGGGGGACTTGGATAAACTGCAGATTTGGGCTGAGAGCTGGCAAATGGAGATCAATGCAGCTAAATGTGAGGTGATGCACTTTGGGAAGAATAACAGGAAGGCAGAGTACTTGGTCAATGGAAAGATTCTTGGTAGTGTGGATGTGCAGAGGGATCTTGGAGTCCATGTACATAGATCCCTGAAAGTTGCCACCCAGGTGGATAGTGCTGTTAAGAAGGCATACGGTGTGTTAGCTTTCATTGGTTGAGGGATTGAGTTCCGGAACCGCAATATCATGCTGCAACTATACAAAACGCTGGTGCGCCACACTTGGAATATTGTGTACAGTTCTGGTCACCATATTTCGGGAAGGATGTGGAAGTATTGGAAAAGGTGCAGAGGAGATTTACCAGGATGTTGCCTGGTATGGAGGGAAGGTCTGATGAGGAAAGGCTGATAGACTTGGGTCTTTTCTCATTGGAAAGAAGAAGGCTAAGGGGGGATTTGATAGAGACATACAAGATGATCAGAGGATTAGATATGGTAGACAGTGAAAGACTCTTTCCTAGGATGGTGACGTTAGCGTGTACAAGGGGGCACGACTACACTTTGAGGGGTGATAGATTTAAGACAGATGTCAGAGGCAGGTTCTTTACTCAGAGGGCGTTGAATGCATTACCTGCTAATCTAGTCAACTCAGCCACATTAGGGAGATTTAAACAATCCTTGGATAAGCACATGGATGATTTTGAGATAGTATAGGGGGACGAGCTGAGAATAGTTTACAGGTTGGCGCAACATTGAGGGCCGAAGGGCCTGTTCTGCGATGTATTTTCCAAGTTCTATGCTCTATGCCCCTTCCATGTATACTTATCCCTTCCATGCCCCTCATGATTTTACAAACCTCTATCAGGTCACCCCTCAGCCTCCGACACTCCAGGGAAAACAGCCCCAGCCTATTCAACCTCTCCCTGTAGCTCAGATCCTCCAACCCTGGCAACATCCTTGTAAATCTTTTCTGAACCCTTTCAAGGTTCACAACATCTTTCCGATAGGAAGGAGACCCTACTTACACATACAGCAGAATTAGATGGGGTCAATATCCCTGAACCAGGGGGTCACTGATGCAATTTAAATTTACCCATCTGATATTGTGAAATTCAAATCCATGTTTTCAAAGCATTAGGCCAGGATTCCCTTTTCCCAGTCCACACCACCAGTACACCTTCAAGCCACTGCTCAAATTGACAGTAGAAGCAGAGTCAATATTTATGTATAAGTGAATTATATAAATAACTAATTATTAAAAATCATTTCCAAAGTTTAAATACTAATTGGATCACTCTAACAGAGAGCTAGCAAAGGCATAATTGGCTGGATAGTCACTTTCCCTAATTCGGATCTGCTTTGGGGTCAGTTAACGATTACTTGTGTGCTGGTCAGCAAACAGCGAATATGCAGCAGTGAAATGATTCTAAACAAAAATACAATTTTGCAGTTAGAACATCAGCTAATACTACACTCACCTGCAGGTTTAAAAAGCTTGACATCATTTGCTGGGTCATACAGAGAGGCTGGGCAGCAAGCTGACAACATAAACTGCCATACAGAGGCAACCAAAAGGAGCAATGCTCTGCAAAGGGAAAACAGGAGAGAACCCCAAGGTGATTATGTGTCAGCGTGAGAATGGGGCCGAGAGGTGGACAGAGAAAGAGATAAACAAAGCAATGGAGACACACCGTAGGGCTGGTTTTCATTTACTCAATGGACATGACTGTCACTGGCTGGGCCAGAATTTATTGCCCATCTTTAGTTGTCCCTGAGATTATATTGCTGTTCCTTCAGTTTCACCGTGTCAATATCCCAGAACTTCACTGTGTTAAAAGGTAGCTCTTCACCACTTTCCCAAGCGCAATTATGGATGGGCTCATGATGCCACACACAAACAATGATGCTGAGCTAGCAATCAAGAGACCCAGCAAAATCGCCTGGGATGTAAGTTCAAATCTCACCCTGGTAGAACTTATCCTGCTTGTTTGATGTAATATTTCTTACTCCTCCAATTCGAATGCTGACAGCATTGCTGTCATTTGTGGAGGCAGAGATAAAGGGCTCAGACAGAATAATCATTATTGACCTTCTGTTCTCCTTCATCATAGCACCCCTATCCCCAGCTTCACATAGTTCCGTCAACTATGATAAATGAACAAAGAACACTACCGCACAGGAACAGGCCCTTCAGCCCACCAAGTCTGTGCAGACTTATATGATGTCTTTCTAAAGTAAAAACCTTTTGCCTCCATGCAGTCCATATCCCTCTGTTCCCTGGCTATTCGTGTTTCTGTCAAGATGCTTTTTAAACATTATTGCATCTGCCTCCACCACCATCTCTAGCTGCACATTCCAGACACTCACCAGCTTCTGTGGAAAAAACCTGCCTCTTACATCTCCTTTAAACTTTTCCTCTTTTACCTTAAATCTATGGCCTCTGGTAGTGGAAACCAGAACTGTACACAATATTCCACATGTGGCTGAACTAAAGTTCTATAGTTATAGAGTCAATGAGTCACACAGCACGGAAACAGACCCTTTGGTCCAACCAGTCCATGCTGACCATGTTCTCAAACTAAACTCGTCCCACCTTCCTGCACTTGACCCAAATCCCTCCAAACGTTTCCTATTCATATACTTAACAAAATATCTTTTAAACATTGTAACTGTACCTGCATCCACTTTGTCTGGAAGCACATTCCTCACACAAACCATCCTCTGTGTAAAAAACTGCCCCAAGGTTTTTTTAAAATCTTTCTCCTCACACCTTAAAACTCTGCCCCCTAGTCTTGAAATCCCCCACCCGAGGGAAAAGGCACCTACCATTCACCTTATTTATACCCCTCGTGATTTTATAAACCTCCATAAATCATTCTTCAATCTCCAAAACAACAAAGAAAAATGTCCCAGCCCTTCACTCCTGGCAACATCCTGGTAAATTTCTTCTGAACTCTCTCCAGTTTAATAATAAACTGGTGCGGCACAGTGGCTCAGTGGCTAGCCATCATCGCTGCAGAATGGCAGGTTGTTGAGGAGGGTTTGTCTACTGAGTCAGTCTGGGTGGAAGTCAGAAACAGGAAAGGAGCAGTCACTTTATTCAGAGTTTTCTACAGGCCCCCCAATATCAACAGAGACATGGAGGAGCAGATTGGGAGGTAGATTTTTAAAAGGTACAGAAGTAACAGGCTGTTGTCGTGGGTGACATTAACTTCCCTAATATTGATTGGAACTTCATTGATTCAAATAGATTGGATGGAGCAAATATTGTCTGTTTTGTCCAGGAAGGGTCCTGAAGCAATATGTAGATAGGCTGACCAGAGGGGAGGTCATATTGGATTTGGCTCATAATGAACCATGCCAGGTGTCAGGTTGCTCAGTGCGAGATCATTTTGGTGATACTGACAACAACTCCATGACCGTTACTATACTCATGCAGAGGGACAGGAGCAGATGATATGGGAAAGGAGGAATTGTAATGCTATTCGGCCAGAACTGGGGCACCTAAATTGGGAACAGATGTTCTCAGGGAAATGAACAACAGAAATGTGGGGGTGGTTCAGGAAGCACCTTCTGATAGAGCTGGATAGGTTTGTCCCAGGATGGCAGGGTGAAGGAAACTTGGGTGACAAAGGATGTGGAACATCTAGTCACGAGGAAGAGGAAGCTTACTTAAGGTTGAGGAGGCAAGGATCAGACAGGGCTCTAGAGAGTTAGCCAGGATAGAACTGAAGAATTGACTAAGGAAAGCTAGAAGGGGACATGAAAAAGCTTTAATGGACAATATTAAGGAAAACTCTAAGATGTTCCACGCTGATCTGAGGAACGAGGGGGTGGCGAGAGTGAGGGTAGGGCCAATCAGGGGTAGTGGAGTGAGCTTTTGCCTGGAGTCAGAGAAGGTAGGGGAGGTCCTTAATGAATACGTAGAACATTACAGCACAGCACAGGCCCTTCGGCCCTCGATGTTGTGTCGACCTGTGGAACCAATCTGAAGCCCATCCCACCTACACTATTCCATTTTCATCCAGATGTTTATCCAATGACCATTTAACTGCCCTTAAAGTTGGCAAATCTACTACTGCTGCAGGCGTTCCACACCCCTACTACTCTGAGTAAAGAAATTACCTCTGACATCTATACTATATCTATCACCCCTCAACTTAAAGCTATATCCTCTCATGCTAGCCACCACTATCTGAGGAAAAAGGCTCTCCCTGTCCACCCTATCTAACCCTCTGATTATCTTATATGTCTCAATTAACTCACCTCTTAGCCATCTTCTCTCTAATAAAAACAGCCTCAAGTCCCTCAGCCTTTCCTCGTAAGACCTTCCCTCCATACCAGGCAACATCCTGGTAAATCTCCTCTGCACCCTTTCCAAAGCTCCCACATCCTTCTTATAATGCGGTGACCAGAACTGTACACAATACTCCAAATTAGGCTGCACCAAAATTTATATACAGCTGCAACATGACCTTATGGCTCCGAAACTCAATCCCTCTACCAATAAAAGCTAACACACCGTATGCACTAACAACCTTATCAACCTGGGTGGCAACTTTCAAGGATCTATGCATGTGGATACCGAGATCTCTCTGCTCATCTACACTACCAAGAATTTTACCATTAGCCCAGTACTCTGCATTCTTGTTGCTCCTTCCAAAGTGAATCACCTCACACTTTTCCACATTAAACTCCATTTGCCACCTCTCAGCCCAGCTCTGCAGCTTTTCAAGCACATGGTGAGGTCAGTGCAGGAGAGAGAGAGAGAAAGAAACTGACACCAGAGAGAACCTGCACAGTTACTGCCTTTGCTGTTTGAATTCATGTATCACTGGACATCGGAGTGTGTCTGGGAAAATTAACAAACAGTGAAATTCACAACTAATCTTGGAGGAACTGTTTGGGTGAGGTTCACAGCACAGAATCAGATATGTTAATTGTTTTAAGTGGCCTACAGAAAGTCTGCAGGAGTGAGTAGAGTGGGTTCTTTCTTGATTATATGTTTTTGAGATATATCTCTTGATGAAACTTAAAAAATAAGCCGTAACTATTAATCTAACTTGGGGCAGTGTTTTGTAGAGGAATAAGACGGTGTTATTTTCGGGGTCTGTAGATTGTGAAGGAGCAAAAATGGCCTTCGCAGTGATATGTACTTCTTGTCAGATGTGGGAGTTTAAAGAGAGTTTAAGGCTTACTGCAGATTATATCTGCCATAAATGCTGTTGTTTGTGAATCTTATCAGATCGAATGGATCGGTTGGAGAGAAAGAAGCAATGAGGAATTTGCAACAGCAACAGTATGTGATAGATGGCCGTTATAGGAAGAGGGGAAAGTCTCAGATACAGTCATATAGATGGGTTAACTCCAGGAAGGGTAAGTGAGGTAGGCAGCGAGTGCAGGAGACTTTTGTGGATATACCCATTTCAAACAGGTATGCTGTTTTGGAAAATGTAGGGGGTGATGGATTCTCAGGGGAACATAGCACGAACAGCCAAGTTTCTGGTATTGAGACTGGCTCTAATGAAACGAGGGGTACGTCAGGTTCCAAGAGATCAATTGTGCCAGGGGATTCTGTAGTCCAAGGTACAGACAGACGTTTCTGTGGCCAGCAGAGAAAAAGCAGAATGGTGCATTGTTTCCCTCGTGCCAGGATCAAGGATGTCTCAGAGAGGGTGCAGAATGATCTCACGGGGGGGGGGGGGGGGGGAGGGACCAGCAAGAGGTCATTGTCCACATTGGAACCAATGACATCAGAAGGGAAAAGGTTGAGATTCTGATGGGTAATTACAGAGAGTGAGGCAGGAATTTAAAAAGGAGGTCCTCGAGAGTAGTAATATCTGGGTTACTCCTGGTGGCACAAGCTAGTGAGGGCAGGAATTGGAGGATAGAGCAGATGGATGCACAGCTGAGGAGCTGGTGTATTGGGGAAGGATTCACACTTTTGGATCATTGGAATCTCTTTTGGGGTAGAAGTGACATAGAACATAGAAAGGTACAGCGCAGTACAGGCCCTTTGGCCCTCGATGTTGCGCCGATCCAAGCCCACCTAACCTACACTAGCCCACTATCCTCCATATGCCTATCCAATGCCCGCTTAAATGCCCATAAAGAGGGAGAGTCCACCACTGCTACTGGCAGGGCATTCCATGAACTCACGACTCGCTGAGTAAAGAATTTACCCCTAACATCTGTCCTATACCTACCACCCTTTAATTTAAAGCTATGCCCCCTCGTAATAGCTGACTCCATACGTGGAAAAAGGTTCTCATGGTCAACCCTATTTAAACCCCTAATCATCTTGTACACCTCTATCAAGTCACCCCTAAACCTTCTTTTCTCTAATGAAAGCAGCCCCAAGTGCCTCAGCCTTTCCTCATACGATCTTCCTTCCATACCAGGTAACATCCTGGTAAACCTCCTCTGCACCCGTTCCAGTGCCTCCACATCCTTCCTATAGTATGGCGACCAAAACTGCACACAATACTCCAGATGCGGCCGCACCAGAGTCTTATACAACTGCAACATGACCTCAGGGCTCCGGAACTCAATTCCTCTACCAATAAAAGCCAGTACGCCATATGCCTTCTTCACCGCACTATTTACCTGGGTGGCAACTTTCAGAGATCTGTGTACATGGACACCAAGATCCCTCTGCTCATCCACACTACCAAGTATCCGACCTTTAGCTCAGTACCCTGTCTTTTTGTTACTCTTACCAAAGTGAATCACCTCACACTTAGCTACATTGAACTCCATTTGCCACCTTTCTGCCCAGCTCTGCAGCTTCTCTATATCCCGCTGTAACCTGCCACATCCTTCCTCACTGTCAACAACTCCTCCGACTTTCGTATCATCCGCAAACTTGCTCACCCAACGTTCCAGACCCTCCTCCAGGTCATTTATAAAAATGACAAACAGCAATGGTCCCAAAACAGATCCTTGCGGAACACCGCTAGTAACGGCACTCCATGAAGAAACTTTGCCATCAACTACTACCCTCTGTCTTCTTCCATCCAGCCAATTCCTAATCCAAACCTCCAACTCACCCTCAATGCCACACCTCCGTATTTTTTGCAGTAGCCTACCATGGGGAACCTTATCAAACGCCTTACTAAAATCCATATACACCACATCTACCGCTTTCCCCTCGTCCACCTCCTTAGTCACCTTCTCAAAGAATTGAATAAGGTTTGTGAGGCACGACCTGCCCTTCACAAAACCATGCTGACTATCCTGGATCACATTATTCCTATCCAGATGTTCATAAATCCTATCCCTTACAATCCTCTCTAAGACTTTGCCCACAACAGAAGTGAGACTCACCGTCCTATAGTTACTAGGGTTATCCCTACTCCCCTTCTTGAACAAGGGAACCACATTTGCTAGCCTCCAATCTTCCGGCACTACTCCTGTAGACAACGAGGACATAAAAATCAAGGCCAATGGCTCTGCAATCTCCTCCCTTGCTTCCCAGAGAATCCTAGGATAAATGCCATCAGGCCCAGGGGACTTATCTATTTTCACCCTTTCCAGAATTTCCAACACCTCTTCCCTACATACCTCAAAGCCATCCATTCTAATTAATTGTGACTCAATATTCACATTGACAATAATGTCCTGTTCCTGAGTGAATTCTGACGAAAAGTATTCATTCAGTGTCTCCCCAATCTCTTCAGCCTCCACACGCAACTTCCCACTACTATCCTTGACTGGACCTATTCCTACCCTAGTCATTCTGTACAAGAAGGACGGATTGCACCTAAATTGGATGGGGACTAATATACTGGCAGGGAGATTTGCTAGAGCTGCTTGGGAGGATTTAAACTAGTAAGGTGGGGGGGGGGGTGGGGGGTGCGGGGGGGGGGGGGTGCGGGGACACAGGGAGATAGTGAGATAGGAGATCAATCTGAGACTGGTACAGTTGAGAACAGAAGTGAGTCAAACAGTCAGGGCAGGCAGGGACAAGGTAGGACTAATAAATTAAACTGCATTTATTTCAATGCAAGGGGCCTAACAGGGAAGGCAGATGAACTCAGGGCATGGTTAGGAACAAGGGACTGGGATATCATAGCAATTACAGAAACATGGCTCAGGGATGGGCAGGACTGGCAGCTTAATGTTCCAGGATACAAATGCTACAGGAAGGATAGAAAGGGAGGCAAGAGAGGAGGGGGAGTGGCATTTTTGATAAGGGATAACATTACAGCTGTGCTGAGGGAGGATATTCCCGGAAATACATCCAGGGAAGTTATTTGGGTGGAACTGAGAAATAAGAAAGAGATGATCACCTTATTGAGATTGTATTATAGACCCCCCTAATAGTCAGAGGGAAATTGAGAAACAAACTTGTAAGGAGATCTCAGCTGTCTGTAAGAATTCAAAGTTTGTGAGAAGATTTGTAGCTCGGGTGCTCGTTGCTGTGGTTCTGTTCGCAACATGAATTTGACTGGGACAACGCTACCATTATAGGGCAAGCGAAACAAAGAACAGCCAGGGAATTCCTAGAAGCATGGCACTCACCCACAAACTCCATCAACAAACACATCGACCTGGACCCAATATACCGGCCACTACAGCGGACAGCTGGAACTGACAACCGGAAGCGGCAGGGACAGGCCACTATAAATGCCGGAGGAAACACCACAGAAGCGCTTCACAGGAGGCTCCCAAGCACTGAGGATGTCACCTAGACAGGGGACGAAACGTTTGCAACAAAAACTTCCAGCTATCTGTAAGAATAATAGGGTAGTTATGGTAGGGGATTTTAACTTTCCAAACATCAACTGGGACTGCCATAGTGTTAAAGGTTTAGATGGAGGGGAATTTATTAAGTGTATACAAGACAATTTTCTGATTCAGTATGTGGATGTACCTACTAGAGAAGGTGCAAAACTTGACCTACTCTTGGGAAATAAGGCAGGGCAGGTGACTGAGGTGTCAATGGGGGAGCACTTTGGGGCCAGTGACCATAATTCTATTCGTTTTAAAATAGTGATGGAAAAGGATAGACCAGGTCTAAAAGTTGAAGTTCTAAATTGGAGAAAGGCCAATTTTGACGGTATTAAGCAAGAACTTTCGAAAGCTGATTGGAGGCAGATGTTCACAGGTAAAGGGACGGCTGGAAAATGGGAAGCCTTCAGAAATGAGATAACAAGAATCCAGAGAAAGTATATTCCTGTCAGAGTGAAAGGAAAGGCTGGTAGGTATAGGGAATGCTGGATGACTAAAGAAATTGAGGGTTTGTTTAAGAAAAAGAAGGAAGCATATGTAAGGTATGGACAGGACAGGGAGCTTGCACCAGGGGTCTGCCGGGAGCGGTGAGTCACTGATTTGAGCTTTTATATTTGAAATCAGAGAGTAGAGGTTTCTGGGAAAGGAGGGACTTCTTATTTTTATTTCCGTCCAGCTATGTGAGTGAGTGTTTTCTCCACTCGAGACCCTACCTTTGTAGGGCCTCCCACCCAACCACCTCCTCTAACCTTAAAGACCAGGGGCATATCAGGTAAGCATCTCTTTTTTACTTTGTGACTAGGGGACTAGCAGGGATGGTAGTGCAGGGAGAGCAATGTTCCTCCTGCAGGATGTTTGAGGTCAGGGACACCAATAGTGTCCCATCCAAGTACATCTGCAGGAAGTGCACCCAACTCTCGCTCCTCCAAGACTGTGTTAGGGAACTGGAGCGGGAGCTGGATGAACTTCGGATCATTCGGGAGGCAGAGGCTGTGACAGATAGGAGTTACAGGGAAGTAGTTACTCCTAGGCACGAAGAAAGCTGGGTGACTGTTCGAAGAGGGTATCACAGCTACAGAAGCTTCCACTGTCATGGAAGATCTGCCTACCGAGTCAGTATGGGTGGAAATTAGGAACAGCAAGGGAGCAGTCATCTCTTTAGCGGTTTACTACAGGCCCCCAATAGCAGCAGGGAGATGGAAGAAAGCATAGGTCGGCAGATTTTGGAAAAGTGTGGACGTAGTAGGGTTGTTGTAATGGGTGACTTTAACTTTCCCAATATTGATTGGAACCTCTTTCGAGCAGAAGATTTGAATGGAGCTGTTTTTGTAAGGTGTGTTCAGGAGGGTTTCCTAACTCAGTACATTGACAGGCAGACGAGGGGAGACGCCATTCTAGACTTGGTGCTCGGCAATGAGCCGGGGCAGGTATCAGATCTTGTGGTGGGAGAGCATTTTGGTGATAGTGACCACAACTGCCTCACATTCTACATAGCTATGGAGGAGGAGAGGATTAGGCAAAATGGGAGGATATTTAATTGGGGAAGAGGAAACTATGATGCGATTAGACATGAGTTAGGAAGCATGGACTGGGAGCAATTGTTCCATGGTAAAGGCACTATAGACATGTGGAGACTGTTTAAGGGACAGTTGTTGCAAGTGATGAATAAATATGTCCCTCTGAGACAGGCAAGAAGTGGGAAGATAAAGGAACCTTGGATGACGAGAGCGGTGGAGCTTCTCGTCAAAAGGAAAAAGGTAGCTTACATAAGGTGGAGGAAGCTAGGGTCAAGCTCAGCTCTACAGGATTACAGGCAGGCGAGGAAGGAGCTTAAAAATGGTCTGAGGAGAGCCAGGAGGGGGGCACGAGAAAGGCTTGGCAGAACGGATTAGGGAGAACACAAAGGCATTTTACACTTATGTGAGGAATAAGAGAATGGTCAAAGAAAGAGTAGGCCCGATCAGGGACGGCATAGGGAATTTGTGTGTGGAGCTGAAAAATGTGTTGCTGGAAAAGCGCAGCAGGTCAGGCAACATCCAAGAAGCAGGAGAATCGACGTTTCGGGCATAAGCCCTTCTTCAGGAAGGTTTCTCATGTTGTCCCCCTGTTCAAGAAGGGTAGAAGGGATATTCCGGATAACTACAGACCTGTGAGCCTGACGTCAGTGGTGGGGAAGTTGCTGGAGAAAGTACTGAGGGATAGGATTTTTTTGTATTTGGAAGAGAATGGGCTTATCGGTGATAGGCAACGTGGGGTAGGTCATGCCTTACCAACTTAATAGAGTTCTTCGAAAAAGTGACCAAGTTGATAGATGAAGGAATGGCTGTTGATGTCATATACACGGACTTTAGTAAGGTGTTTGATAAGGTTCCCCATTGTAGACTAATGGAGAAAGTGAAGTCACATGGTGTGCAGGGTGTTCTAGCTAAGTGGATAATGAACTGGTTGAGCAACAGGAGACAGAGAGTAGTAGTTGAAGGGAGTTTTTCGAAATGGAGAAAGGTGACCAGTGGTGTTCCACAGGGATCAGTGTTGGGGCCACTGTTGTTTGTGATATACATAAATGATCTGGAAGAGGGCACTGTTGGTATGATCAGTAAGTTTGCAGATGACACGAAGATTGGTGGAGTAGGAGAAAGCATAAGGGGCTGTCAGAGAATACAGGAGGATATAGATAGACTGGAAAGTTGGGTGGAAAGGTGGCAGATAGAGTTCAATCCAGACAAATGTGAGGTGATGCATTTTGGGAAGTCTAATTCTAGAGCAAATTATACAGTAAATGGAAGAGCCTTGGGAAAGGTTGATAAGCAGAGAGATCTGGGAGTGCAGGTCCATTGTACCCTGAAGGTTGCTGCACAGGTGGATAGAGTGGTCAGGAAGGTATATGGTATGCTTGCCTTCATTGGATGGGGTATTGAGTATAAGAGCTGGCAAGTCATGTTAAAATTGTACAAGACATTGGTTCGGCCGCATTTAGAATACTGTGTACACCTCTGGTCGTCACATTACCAAAAGGATGTGGACACTTTGGAGAGGGTGCAGAGAAGGTTTACGAGGATGTTGCCTGGTATGGAAGGTGCGAGCTATGAGGAGAGGTCGAGTAGGTTAGGATTGTTTTCATTAGAGAAACGGAGATGGAGGGAGGACCTGATTGAGGTTTACAAAATCATGAAGGGTATAGACAGGGTGGATAGAGACAAGCTTTTTCACAGGGTGAGGGATTCAATAACGAGAGGTCATGCTTTCAAGGTGAGAGGTGGAAAGTTTAAGGGGGATACACGCAGCAAGTACTTCACACAGAGGGTGGTGGGCGTCTGGAACGTGTTGCCAGCAGAGTTGGTAGAGGCAGGCACGGGAGATTCATTTAAGATACGTCTGGACAGATGCACGAGTAAGTGGGGAGTAGAGGGATACAGAAATTGGATTATAAGTTTAGGCAGTGAATTTGGATCGGCTCAGGCTTGGAGGGCCGAAGGGCCTATTCCTGGGCCATAAATTTTCTTTGTTCTTTCTTCTTTGTATTTGCAGGTTAGGTAGATTGGTCATGCTAAATTGCCCATAGTGTTCGGTGCATTAATCAGGGGTAAAGCTAGGGTAGGGGAATGGATCTGGTGGGTTACTCCTCAGAGGGCTGGTGTGGACCAAATGGCCTGTTTCCAGACTGAAGGGAATCTAATCTAAAACACATTGATGAAGATAGAGTAGTGGATGCCGTGTAGATGGATCGTAGCAAGGCATTTGATAAGGATCTTTCTGTCGTTATTGTCTGCAGGAATAGTGCCAGAAGACTGGAGGAGAGCAAATATTGTCCCCTTGTTCAAGAAGGGGAGTAGAGACAACCCTGGTAATTATAGACCTGTGAGGCTTACTTTGGATGTGGGTAAAGTGTTGGAAAGAATGATAAGATATAGGATTTGGAATCATCTGGAAAGGAACCGGTTGATTAAGGATAGTCAGCACAGTTTTGTGAAGGGTAGGTTGTGCCTCACAAACCTTACTGAGTTCTTTGAGAAAGTGACCAAACAGATGGATGAGGGTAAAGCGGTTGATGTGGTGTATATGGATTTCAGTAAGGTGCTTGATAAGGTTCCTCACGGTAGGCTATTGCAGAAAATACAGAGACATGGGATTGAGGATGGTTTAGCGGTCTGGATCAGACATTGTCTACTGTAAGAAGACAGAGGGTGGTGGTTGACGAGAGACGTTCATCCTGGAGTTAGGTTACTAGTGTTGTGCCGCAAGGATCTGTTTTGGGTCCACTGCTGTTTGTCATTTTTATAACTGATCTGGATGAGTGTGTAGAAGGGTGCGTTAGTAAATTTGTGGGTGAATCTAAGGTCGTTGGAGTTGTAGATAGTGCTGAAGGATATTGCAGGTTACAGAGGGATATAGATAAGCTGTCGAGCTGGGCTGAGAGGTGGCAAATGGAGTTTAATGTGGAAAAGTGTGAGGTGATTCACTGTGGAAGGAGAAACAGGAATACTAGTCTGTGATTCGATGATAAGTTGCCAGGGCCTGATGGGATCAATCCCAATATACTGAGGGAGGCAAAGGAGGAATTTGATTGGGCCTTGACACAGAACTTTGATTCCTCTTTAGCCACAGGCGAGGTTCCGGAAGACAGGAGAATAGTCAACGCTGTTCCTTTGTTTAAGACATACAACAGGGATAATGTAGGAAATTATAACTACTGACTTAGATTGGAAAATGGATGAGTAGCAGGAAACAGAGAGTTGGAGTAATGGGTAATTACTCCCATTGGCAGGACATGATTAATGGTGTCCCCTCGGGATCTGTGTTGGTACCTCGATTATTCACAATAATCAATAATGATTTAGATAACGGAATAAAAAGTCAAATATCCAAATTTGCTGTCAACACAAAATTGGATGTTAATGACAGCATAAAATTACAACCACTTTGGGTTAAAGGGCAAAGCTAGCGCAGAAGAATTTTAATATAAGCAAGTGTGAGGTTATCTACTTTGGACTGAAAATGGTAGATGAGGGTTTTTTTTAGAAGGCACCAAGTTAAAGACTGGGCGTGTCCAACCTGATCTGAGGGTTCAGGCGCACAGCTCTTCAAAATGCCACAGACACATCAGAAACTAGTCAAGAAAGCTCATGGAATGCCGGCTTTCACATCTAAAGGGATGTAGACATTATACAAAACCCTGGTTACACCCCACTTAGAGTATTGACAGCAGATCTGGGCACCACACCTCAGGAAGGTGGCCTGGCCTTCGAGGAGTGCAATGCAGCTTTACAAGACTAACACCTGAACTTCAGGGTTAGGTTTATTAAGAAAACATATGACTTATGCTGACTTTCATCAGTTTGGGGCATAGGATGTAAACATTGGTAGCTCATGTTGGTCGAGTGGATAGTAAAGAGGTTTACCTCAGATTACAAAGGGATCTTAAATCAATTGGATCAATGGGCTGAGGAGTGGCAGATGGAGTTTAATTTGGATACATGTGAGTTTTGCATTTTGTAAAAGCAAACAAAGATAAGACTTATACAATTAAAAGTAGGGCTTTGTTTAAAAAAAGGAGAGACCTAGGAGGTGCATAATTCTTTGGAGTTTCCATCACATGTAGATAGGATGGTGAAGAAGCCAGTGGGAAACCAGAGGATTGGGAAGCTTACAAAGACCAACAGAGGGCAAAATAAAAGAAATAAGGAGGGAGAAGATTAAATCTGAAGTGCAGAGGGACTTGAGAGTCCTAGTCCAGGTTTCTCTTAAGGTAAACTTGCAGGCTGAGTCTGGAGTTAGGAAGGCAAATACAATGTTGTCATTCAACAAGTGTATCTCACAGAACAAAGAACAGCACAGCATTGGAACAAGCCGTTCGGCCCACCAAGACTGTGCTGACCCATGATGCCTTTCTCATCTGAAAACCTTTTGCTTCTAATGCTTACTCACATGTCTGTCAAGGTGCCTCTTAAACACTGTTATTGTATCTGCCACCATCACCTCTGGTAGCACATTCCAGGCATATACCACCCTCTGTGTAAATAACCTGCCTCTCACATCTCCTTTAAACCTTCCCCCTTTTACCTTAAACCTGTGTTTCCTAATAACTGACATTTTTATCTGGGAAAAAGACTCCAACTGTCCATTCTATCCATGCCTCTCATAATTTTGTCAACTTCTATCAGGCCACCCCTCCCCCTTCAGTGTTCAAGTGGAAACAAGTTGCGTTTGTCCAATTGTGCCTCATAGCGAGTACCCTCCAAACCAGGCAACATCCTGTTAAACTGTTCTGTCCTCTCTCCAAAACCTCCACATCCTCCTGGTAGTGTGGTAACCAGAACTGTACACAATATTCCAAATGTGCCCAAAAACAAGGACAAACAAAGACCCTCCTCTCATTTATCTCTCCACCCTTCAGGCACTCTGCCTCTACTCCTGAAGGGCTTTTGCCCAAACCGTCGATTCTCCTGCTCATCAGATGCTGCCTGAACTGCTGTGCTTTTCCAGCACCACTCTAATCCAGAACCATTGCACTCCATGTCCCAACCAATGAAAACAAAGCATGTCATGTAACTTCTTGGCCAATTTATCCACTTGTGTTGCTGACATCCCTCAGTGTGTTGATGCTACTTAAGGTTCTGCCATTGATTGTATACTTCCCTCCTGCATTAGATCTCCCAAATTGCATCACCTCACATTTGGCTGGATTAACCTCCACCTGCCATTTCTCTGCCCCATGTCTCCAGCCTGTCTATGTGCTGCTGTATCCTTTGGCAATCCTCCTCTCTATCCACAGCTCCCCCAATCATCATGTCATGCACAAACGTACTCATCAGACAATTTACATACTCCCTCAAATCATTTATAGATTCCTGAGGAAAACCATTGGTCACAGATCTCTAGTCAGTAAAGCACCCTTCCACTCTTTGTTAGTAATTTTTGAGAAGGTTTGTAGTTCAGGTTGATGATAAGTCTGTAAATTCACTCTCTGAGCTGAAAGGTTTGTTTTCAGACATTTCGTCACTATACTAAGTAACATCGTCAGTGAGAGTCTCCGGAGAAGCACTGGTGCGTATCCCACCTTTTCTTGGTTTCTTAAGGTGCGTGATGTCATTTCCAGTTCTCTTTTTATTCAAAGGGAAGTAGATAGGATCTAAATCGATGTGTTTATTGGTGGAATTCTGGTGAGAGTGTCATGCCTCTATGAATTCTCGTGCATGTCTTTGTTTCGCCTGTCCTAGGATGTGTGTTGTCCCAGTCAAAGTGGCGTCTTTCTTTGTCTGTATGTGTGGAAACTAGTGATAGTGGGTCATGTCTTTTGGTGGCCAATTAGTGTTCGTGTATCCTGGTGACAAGTTTCTGGCTAGTTTGTCCAGTGTAGTGTTTTTTTCCAGTTTAGATTAGATTAGATTTCCTACAGCCCAACAAGTCCACACCGACCCTCTGAAGAGTAACCCACCCAGACCCATTCACCTACCTTAACCTATATTTATCCCTGGCTAATGCACCTTACACTATGGGCAATTCACCTGGATTGCCACATCTTTGGATTGTGGGAGGAAACCCACGCAGACTCATGGAGAATGTGCAAACTCAACACAGACAGTTGCCCTAGTCTGGAAACGAACCTGGGTTTCTGGCGCTGTGAGGCAGCAGTGCTAACCACTGAGCCACTGTGCTGTCCTACATGTTATCCGGGTCTCTGGACTAACAGTCCACCGATAATACCACTGGGCCATTGCATTTTGTAAATGACATTAGTTTTGCTGGTAGTATCTAATGAATCCTTTAGGTTCATTAGTCACTGTTTAAATGTGTTGGTAGATTTGTGGGCTGCCATGATGCCAAGTGGCCTGAGTTGTCTGGATCAATTTAGATGACAGGGCAGGAGCAGGCAGAGATGATGGGTCAGCCAGGGTAGTCAGGTTTGTGAATCTTGGGTAGGCGATAGGACAGGGTGGTGCAGGGTTCCTGAACTACGAGATTGGAAGCTGTGGATGGGAGATCCCCGGAGGTGCTGAGGTTGTGGATGGTCAGGGAGATGATGGTTTGGTGATGGGAGGTGAGGTCGTGGTCGAGGGGGCAGTAGGAGGAGGTGTCTTCAAGTTGGCGCTTGGCTTCAGCAGTGTAGAGGTCAGTGTGCCAGACTCCCACTGCACCCCCCACCTTGTCCGCGGGTTTGATGGTGAGGTTAGGGATGAGCAGAGGGATTGGAGGGCTGCATGTTGTGAGGGTGAGAGGTTGGAGTAGGGGAGGGAGGTATACAAGTTGAGGCAGTCAATGTGCCAAGCAGTTGGAAATAAAGAGATCAAAGGCGGGTAACAGACCAGTGTCCAGTGGGGTGTATGGTGGACGGTGTGCGTTGGAGGCGGACGAAGGGGTCATCAGAAGGTCAGCGGGAGTCTTGATGGAGAAAGTAAACCCAGAGGCGGAGGTGTTTGATGTCAGTCCTATATTTCCCACACCATCTATCCTTTTGCCCAAAACGTCGATTCTCCTGCTCCTCGGATGCTGCCTGATCTGTTGTGCTTTTCCAGCACCACACTCTCAAATCTGGATCGATTTAGATCCTATTCTATTCCCCTTGAAAAAACTAACAGAATAGAGAGGTGGGACATACGGACACCAGAGACTCTCACTGATTGTGTTAACTAGTCATGGTGACAAAACATCTGAAAACAAACCTTCCAGCTCAGCAAGCTAACTTCCATGCTACTCTCTGTCTTCTCTGACCAAGCCAGCTCTGTGTCCAAGTTCTGATCTTACCAGCTCACTGTAGATCCCATGAGACTTCACCTTCTGTCTGTATAGGCAACATCTACCACCCTTCCCTCATCAATCACCTTTCTCACTTCCTCAAAAAGCTCAATCAGGTTTGAGAGACACAACCTTCCCTTACAAAACCATGCTGTCTATCATTAATAAGTCCACATTTTCCAAATTTGAATAAGTCATATCCCTAAGAATCCTCTCCAGTGATTTCCTTAGCACTGATGTAAGGTTTATTGGCCCGTAATTTCCTGAATTATCTTTGTTTCGCTCTTTAACAAAGGAACAGTGTTGGCCATTCTCCAATCATCTGGGATCTCTTCTGTAACTAAAGAGACTGAAGGTTTTGTACAAGGCCCCAGAAATTTCCTCACTTGCATCCCTCTCCATTCTGGGATAGATCCCATGAGGTTATGGGGACTCGTCTACCTTAATGGTCAACGCATAAATTCTTTTCTTTGTCCTTGAGTGGACCTACCCTTTCCCTAGTTACCCTCTTGCTCCTTATGTATATGTAAAATGCTCTTGGGATTTTCCTTAATCCTGTTAGCCAAGGTTATTTCATGATCCCTTTTAGCTCTCTTAATGTCTTGTTTAAGTTCTCTCTTGCTGTCTTTGTATTCTTCAAGAGCTGTGTCTATCTTCAGTTTCATAAACCTTATGCATGCTTTCTTTTTGACTGAGCTCTCAATGTCTCCTATCATCCAAGGTTCTCAAATCTTTCCATCCTTATCCTTCATTTTCACAGGAACATGCTGATCCTGAACTCTAATCAATTGATCGTTAATAGATTCCCAAATCCAGATGTAGATCAACCCTCAAACAGCTACTTTCATCGACATTCCCTGCTTCCTGTCTAATATTGCAGTAGTTAGCCTTCCCCCAATATAGTATGCTCATCTGTGGACTGCTTTTATGCTTATCCACAAGTAACTTAAAGCTTAAAGAATTATGATTACTGTTCCCAAAATGCTCCCCCACTGAAACTTTGATCATCTGGCCAAGCTTATTCCCCAACACCTGGTCTAGCATAGCGTCTTCCCAAGTCAGACTACTTTCATATTGTCTCAAAAAAACACCCCGTCTTGAATACATGAAATAAATTCCCCCCAAAGGGTCTGCTCCTATGCTGTATGACAATGACTCCAAATGATAAAGCAGAGAAGGAGGCCATTTTACCCATCCTGTCCATGCTGACCCGATTCCCTTTCTAATCCCATCTTTCTGCACACGGTCCATAGCCCTGCGACTTGCAGCACTTAAGGTGCAGGTCCAAGGATATTTTAAAAGAGTCTAGGGTCTCTGCCTCCACCATCAACTCAGGCAGTGAATTCCAGACACCCACCACCCTCTGGTGGCCCAGTGGTTAGCACTGCTGCCTCAGCGCAGCAGGGACCCAGGTTTGATTCCAACCTCGGGCGACTGTCTGTGTGGAGTTTGCACATTCTCCCCATGTCGGTGTGGGTTTCCTCCGGGTGCTCTGGATTCCTCCCACAATCTAAAGACCTGTAGGTTAGGACGGATTGGTCATGCTAGATTGCCCATAGTGTTCAGAGATGTGTAGGTTAGGTGCATTAGCCAGGGGTGTATATACGGTAGGGGAATGGGTCTGGGTGGGTTACTCTTCGGAGGGTCGGTGTGAATGTTTTGGGCCAAAGGGCCTGTTTCCACACTGTAGGGATTCTATTCTATTAAACATATTTTCCTCACATCCCTCTAATTCTTCTGCCATTTAGCCTGAATCTATAACCCCTGGTCTTTAAACTCTCTGCTAAGGGAAACCGGTTCCTCCTGTCTACTGTGTCTCTATCTCTGAGCCCTCTCTGTTCCAAGGAAAACAACCCCAACCTCTCCAATCTCTCCTTGTAGCTACAATCTTCCAACCCCAGCAATATTCCAGTAAATCTTCTCCAATCTCTTCCAGACCTTCCTGTAATGTGGTAACCAGAACTGCATACAATATTCCAGCGGAGACCTTTCCAGTGTCTGATCACAGTTTCATCCTGTAGGTTTACTCGCTGAGCTGTAGGTTTGATATCCAGATGTTTCATTACCTGGCTAGGTAACATCATCAGTGGTGACCTCCAAGTGAAGCGAAGCTGTTGTCTCCTGCTTTCTATTTATATGTTTGTCCTGGATGGGGTTCCTGGAGTTTGTGGTAATGTCATTTCCTGTTCGTTTTCTGAGGGGTTGATAGATGGCATCTAGATCTATGTGTTTGTTTATGGCGTTGTGGTTGGAGTGCCAGGCCTCTAGGAATTCTCTGGCATGTCTTTGCTTAGCCTGTCCCAGGATAGATGTGTTGTCCCAGTCGAAATGGTGGTTTTTTTCCATCTGTGTGTAGGGCTACGAGGGAGAGAGGGTTGTGTCTTTTTGTGGCTAGCTGGTGTTCGTGTATCCTGGTGGCTAACTTTCTTCCTGTTTGTCCTACGTAGTGTTTGTGGCAGTCCTTGCATGGAATTTTGTAGATGACATCGGTTTTGTCCATGGGTTGTACTGGGTCTTTTAAGTTTGTTAGTTTTTTTTGAGAGTGTTGGTGGATTTGTGTGCTACTAGGATTCCGAGGGGTCTTAGTAGTCTGGCTGTCATTTCTGGTCATGCCTCACAAACCTTATTGAATTCTTTGAGGATGTCACACTGATGAAGGTAGAGCAGTGGATGTGGTGTATGTGGATTTTAGCAAGGTGTTTGATAGGCTCATTCAGAAAGTAAGGAGACATGGGATACAGGGAAATCTGGCTGTTTGGATACAGAATTGGCTGGCCCACAGAAGACAGAGGTGGTAGCAGATGGAAAGTATTCAGCCTGGAGCGTGGTGACCAGTGGTGTTCCACAGGGATCTGTTCTGGGACCTCTGCTCTTTGTGATTTTTATGACTTGGTTGAGGAAGTGGAAGGGTGGGTTAGTACATTTGCCAATGATATGGAGGTTGGTGGAGTTGTGGATAATGTGGAGGGTTGTTGTAGGTTGCAACAGGACATTGACAGGAAGCAGAGCTGGGCTGAGAAGTGGCACATGGTGTTCAACCTGGAAAAGTGTGAAGTGATTCATTTGGAAGGTCAAATTTGAATGCAGATTACAGGGTTAAAGGCAGGATACTTGGTGGTGTGGAGGAACAGAGGGATCTTGGGGTCCATGTCTGTAGATCTCTCAAAGTTGCCACCCAAGTTGATAGGGTTGTTAAGAAGGTGTATGGTGTGTTGGCTTTCATTAGCAGGGGGATTGAGTTTAAGAGCTGCGAGGTTAAGTTATAGCTCTGTAGAGCCCTGGTTAGACCACACGTGGAATATTGTGTTCAGTTCGAGTCGCCTCGTTACAGGAAGGATGTGGATGCTTAAGAGAGGGTGCAGAGGAGATTTCCCAGGATGCTGCCTGGACTGGAGGGCATGTCTTATGAGGAAAGGGCTTTTCTCATTGGAGCGAAGAAGGATGAGAGGTGACTCGATAGAGGTGTACAAGATGGTGAGAGGCACAGATATTGTGGATAGTCAGAGACATTTTCCCAGGGCGGAATGGGCAATCACGAGGGGGCATAATTTTAATGTGATTGGAGGAAGGTTTAGGGGAGATGTCAGAGGGAGGTTCTCTACACAGAGAGTGGGGGGGTGTGTGGAATGCACTGCCAGCGGTGGGTGTAGAGTCATGAGGGACACTTAAGCGACTCTTGGATAGGCCCATGGATGATAATAAACTGAAGAGTATGTAGGTTAGTCTGATCTTACAGTAGGATAAAAGGTCGGCACAACATCGAGGGCTGAAGGGCCTGCACTGTGCTGTACTGTTCTGTGTTTGACTTTTGGAGGGGGCATGTCTGCTTTGTTCCCAAGGATCTCACTTTTTACTTCCTCCCAGTTGTTTACTCTTATCCTTTCGCAGCCCTGTCCAGTCCACCTCAGGCAGGTCACTTATCAGTTTTGTAAAATTCTCCTTCTCCCAGGAGAAAACCTTTACTCCCGATCTGTCTTGGTCCTTTTCTGTAATGATACTAAATCGAACCGAATTGTGGTCACTATCCCTGATATGGTCACTCACTGTCACTTTACCCATTTGTCCATCATTATTTCCCAAAATTAAATCTAGAATTATGTGCTCTTCCATTGGACTTATCACATATTGTTTAAAAAAAAATTCCCAGACACAGTACATGAACTCTTCACACTCAATGCCCTTTGTTTGAAATCCAGTTGATATTGGGATAGTTAAAGTCTCCGATCATTGTTGCCCTCTTTTTCCCACAGACAGAAATTTGTTTACATTTTTGTTTTTCTATCTCCTTCTCACTATTTCAGGGTCTCTAGTAGTGCTTCTGACCCTGCTCTATTCCAAAACTCAAACCGTAAAGCCTCATTTTTTTTATCTGGTTTGGTATATCATCCCTTCACATAACTGTAATTGATTCTTTAACCAATACTGCTGCACTCCCCCACAGCCAACCTTTTTTATCATCAGCTAAATCCTGTCTGAAAACTATATCCAGGGATATTGAACTGCCAGTTCCCCCCCCCCCGGCCAACCTTAGCCAGGTATCCATTACTGCGATTACATTGTGCAGCCATGTGTCTATTTCTGACCTTAGTTCATCTGTGTTATTTGTAATATTTCATGCATTGAAGTGTAAACATCTAAATACTGTCAATTTCCATTCCTGGATGCATTTTAATCCTTGTTTATTTTGCCTGTCTGAGTTGCTGACTGTATCACAAACTGATGCCCTGTCGTCATTTTCCTGATCTGAATCTGACCAATCTAAGTTGACACTTTGGTTTCCATCCTCTGCCATACTAGTTTAAAACCTCACCAACAGCACTAGCAGAAGATTACGGAAAATATTTACCCCAGCTCTGCCCATCAGGTCCCTGCTTCTCCAAATATGGTCCCAATTCCTCAAGAATCTAAATCCCTCCCTGGTACACCGTTGCTCCAGCCACACATTCATCTGACCTTTCCTCTTACTCCTGTTCTCACTTGCACGTGGCACTGGGTATAATCCTGAGATTAATACATTGGAGTCTTATATTTTACTCTATCTTCTAACTTCCTATATTCAGCTTTCAGGACTTTAGGTGGATTGGCCATGCTAAATTATCCATAGTGCCCAGGGATGTGCAGCTTGGGGTTACAGGGATAGGATAGAGGGATGGGTCTGACTGGGATATTCTTTGCAGGGTCAGTGTGGACAAGATGGGATGAATGGCCTGTTTTTACTTTGTAGGATTCTATGATCCCTTTGTTTATTTTGTTGTTGGTATCGATCTGTATCCCAACTATTTCAGGTGAAACACGGGTAAGGAAACCCCCTGCTGATTACCACGTCCCGCCCTCCCTCGGCTGGTGAATCATTACCCCTCCAAGTTGAACAACACTCAGAGGAAGCACTGAGGGTGGCAAGGACACAGAATGTACTCTGGGTGGGATATATAAATAATAGGCATTACTGATCAAGCTGGTCGGGTCCTAAAGGACATCGCTGCTAGTCTGGGTCTGCGGCAGGTGGGGAGGGATCCAACAAGATTGGTAGAGGAATTGAGTACCCGAGCCCTGAGATCATGTTGCAGTTGTATAAGACTCTGGTGCGGCCGCATCTGGAGTATTGTGTGCAGCTTTGGTCGCCATATTATAGGAAGGATGTGGAGGCACTGGAACGGGTGCAGAGGAGGTTTACCAGGATGTTGCCTGGTGTGGAAGGAAGATCGTATGAGGAAAGGCTGAGGCACTTGGGGCTGTTTTCATTGGAGAAAAGAAGGTTTAGGGGTGACTTGATAGAGGTGTACAAGATGATTAGGAGTTTAGATAGAGTTGACCATGAGAACCTTTTTCCACGTATGGAGTCAGCTATTACAAGGGGGCATAGCTTTAAATTAAGGGGGGGTAGGTATAGGACAGATGTTAGGGGTAGGTTCTTTACTCAGCGAGTCGTGAGTTCATGGAATGCCCTGCCAGTAGCAGTGGTGGACTCTCCCTCTTTATGGGCATTTAAGCGGGCATTGGATAGGCATATGGAGGATAGTGGGCTAGTGTAGGTTAGGTGGGCTTGGATCGGCGCAACATCGAGGGCCGAAGGGCCTGTACTGTGCTGTATTCCTCTATGTTCTATGTTCTAAGAGGGAAAACCATACTGACCTCATCCTCACCAATCTGCTGGCTGCAGGTGTATCTGACCATGACAGTATCGGTAAGAGTGACCATCGCACTGTCCTTGTGGGCACAAAGGTAAAAACAATGACTGCAGATGCTGGAAACCAGATTCTGGATTAGTGGTGCTGGAAAAGCACAGCAGTTCAGGCAGCATCCGAGGAGCAGCGAAATCGACGTTTCGGGCAAAAGCCCTTCATCAGGAATAAAGGCAGAGTGCCTGAAGCGTGGAGAGATAAGCTAGAGGAGGGTGGGGTGGGGAGAAAGTAGCATAGAGTACAATGGGTGAGTGGGGGAGGAGATGGAGGTGATAGGTCAGGGAGGAGAGGGTGGGGTGGATAGATGGAAAAGAAGATAGGCAGGTAGGACAGGTCATGGGGACAGTGCTGAGCTGGAAGTTTGGGACTGGGGTGAGGTGGGGGGGGGAAGGGGAAATAAGGAAGCTGTTGAAGTCCACATTGATGCCCTGGGGTTGAAGTGTTCCGAGGCGGAAGATGAGGCGTTCTTCCTCCAAGCGTCTGGTGGTGAGGGAGCGGCGGTGAAGGAGGCCCAGGACCTCCATGTCCTCGGCAGAGTGGGAGGGGGAGTTGAAATGTTGAGCCACGGGGCGGTGTGGTTGATTGGTGCGGGTGTCTCAGAGATGTTCCCTAAAGCACTCTGCTAGGAGGCGCCCAGTCTCCCCAATGTAGAGGAGACCGCATCGGGAGCAACGGATACAATAAATGATATTGGTGGACGTGCAAGTAAAACTTTGATGGATGTGGAAGGCTCCTTTAGGGCCTTGGATAGAGGTGAGGGAGGAGGTGTTGGCACAGGTTTTACAGTTCCTGCGGTGGCAGGGGAAGGTGCCAGGATGGGAGGGTGGGTCGTAGGGGGGCGTGGACCTGACCAGGTAGTCACGGAGGGAACGGTCTTTGCGGAAGGCGGAGAGGGGTGGGGTGGGAAATATATCCCTGATGGTGGGGTCTGTTTGGAGGTGGCGGAAATGTCGGCGGATGATTTGGTTTATGCGAAGGTTGGTAGGGTGGAAGGTGAGCACCAGGGGCGTTCTATCCTTGTTGCGGTTGGAGGGGTGGGGTCTGAGGGCGGAGGTGCGGGATGTGGACGAGATGCGTTGGAGGGCATCTTTAACCACGTGGGAAGGGAAATTGCAGTCTCTAAAGAAGGAGGCCATCTGGTGTGTTCTATGGTGGAACCGCTCCTCCTGGGAGCAGATACGGCGGAGGCGGAGGAATTGGGAATACGGGATGGCAGTTTTACAAGAGGTAGGGTGGGAAGAGGTGTAATCCAGGTAGCTGTGGGAGTCGGTGGGTTTGTAGAAGATGTCAGTGTCAAGTCGGTCGTCACTGATGGAGATGGAGAGGTCCAGGAAGGGGAGGGAGGTGTCAGAGATGGTCCAGGTAAATTTAAGGTCAGGGTGGAATGTGTTGGTGAAGTTGATGAATTGCTCAACCTCCTCGCGGGAGCACGAGGTGGCGCCAATGCAGTCATCAATGTAGCGGAGGAAGAGGTGGGGAGTGGTGCCAGTGTAATTACGGAAGATCAACTGTTTCCTCATTTCCCCTTCCCCCACCTCACCCTAGTTCCAAACTTCCAGCCCGCACTGTCCCCATGACCTGTCCGGACTTGTCCGACCTGCCCAGCTCCTTTTCCACCTATCCACTCCACCCTCTCCTCCCTGACCTATCACCTTCATCCCCTCCCCCACTCACCTATTGTACTCTATGCTACTCTCTCCCCACCCCCACCCTCCTCTAGCTTATCTCTCCACACTTCAGGCTCACTGCCTTTATTCCTGATGAAGGGCTTTTGCCCGAAACGTCGATTTTGCTGAAGCTCCTCGATGCTGCCTGACCTGCTGTGCTCTTCCAGCACCATTGATCCAGCATGTGGAGACAAAGTCCCCACCTTCACATTGAGAATACCCTCCATTGTGTTGTGTGGCACTGCCACCCTGCTAAATGGGACAGACTGCAAACAGATCTAACAACTCAGGGCGGGGCATCCATGAGACACTGTGGGTCATCACCAGCAGCAGGACTGTACTCCAGCACAATCTGTAACCTCATGGCCCGGCATATCCCCCACTCAACCATTACCATCAACCAGGGGATCAACCCTGGTTCAACAGAGAGTGTAGGAGGACATGCCAGGAGCAGCACCAGGCATATCTGAAGGTGAGGTGTCAACCTGGTGAAGCCACTTCATGCCAAACAGTAAGTGATAGACAGCACTAAGCGATCCCACAACCAATGGATCCGATCTAAGCTCGGCAGTCCTGCCACATCCAGTTGTGAATAATGGTGGACAATTAACAACTTACTGAAGGAAGAAGCTCCTCACTGATGGAGGAGCCCAGCACATCAGTGCACAAGGTAAGGCTGAAACTTTTGCAGTAATCTGAGTGGATGATCCATCTCGGGCTCCTGCAATGGTCCCCAGCATCACAGATACCAGTCTTCAGCTAATCTGGCAGCTAGTGACAATGTAGGGAATTGCCCAGCTATGTCCTGTACACAAAAGGCCGGACAAATCCAACCCAGCCAAACTCTCCAGTAGTTAGAGTCATACCTGGCACATAGGAAGGTGGTTGTGGTTGTGGAGGGTCAGTCATCTCAGCTCCAGGACATCTCTGCAGGGGTTCTTCAGGGGAGTGGGCTTGGAGGCCTTCGTGATGGGGGATGGAAGTGTATAGGGACTGGATGTTGTAGAGGGAGGAGGAGAGCTTCTTCAAGGTAGGCATCCTTGCAAGAAGATTCGCAGTAGGTTAAGATTGCAGAGGGAGAAGCCCTCCACTTCTTCCTTTCCCACCGTACCAACCAGTACCCTTCCACTGACACCCTCCTTCGACTGACTGAACTGGTCCTCACCCTGAACAACTTCTCTTTCCAATCCTCCCACTTCCTCCAAACCAAAGGAGTAGCCATGAGCACCCGCATGGGCCCCAGCTATGCCTGCCTCTTCGTAGGATATGTGGAACAATCCATCTTCCGCAGCTACATTGGCACCACCCCCACCTTTTCCTCCACTACATCGATGACTGTATCGGCACTGCCTCGTGCTCCCACGAGGAGGTTGAACAGTTCATCCACTTTACCAACACCTTCCACCCCGACCTCAAATTTACCTGGACCATCTCAGACTCCTCCCTCCCCTTCCAAGGAGAAAGTGAGGTCTGCAGATGCTGGAGATCAGAGATGGAAATGTGTTGCTGGAAAAGCGCAGCAGGTCAGGCAGCATCTAGGGAACAGGAGAATCGACGTTTCGGGCATTAGCCCTGAAGAAGGCTAATGCCCGAAACGTCGATTCTCCTGTTCCCTAGATGCTGCCTGACCTGCTGCGCTTTTCCAGCAACACATTTCCACCTCCCCTTCCAAGACCTTTCCATTTCTATCTTGGGCGACCGACTCAACACAGACATTTACTATAAACCGACCGACTCCCACAGCTACCTAGATTACACCTCCTCCCACCCTACCCCCTGTAAAAACGCCACACCCATATTCCCAATTCCTTCGCCTCCACCGCATCTGCTCCCAGGAGGACCAGTTCCAATACCGAACAACCCAGATGGCTCCTTCTTCAAAGACCGCAATTTCCCCCCAGACGTGATCGAAGATGCTCTCCACCACATCTCCTCCACTTCCCGCTCCTCCGCCCTTGAGCCCCGCTCCTCCAATCGCCACCAGGACAGAACCCCACTGGTCCTCACCTACCACCCCACCAACCTCCATATACATCATATCATCCGCCATCATTTCCGCCACCTCCAAACGGACCCCACCACCAGGGATATATTTCCCTCCCCTCCCCTATCAGCGTTTCGGAAAGACCATTCCCTCCACACCCCCCACCAACCCAACCTCCACACCCGGCACCTTCCCCTGCAACCGCAAGAAATGCAAAACTTGTGCCCACACCTTCCCCCTCGCCTCCCTCCAAGGTCCCAATGGATCCTTTTATATCCATCAGAAATTCCCCTGCACCTCCACACACATCATTTACTGCATCCGCTGCACCCGATGTGGCCTCCTCTACATTGGGGAGACAGGCCGCCTACTTGCGGAACATTTCAGAGAACACCTCTGGGACACCCGCACCAACCAACCCAACTGCCCCGAGGCTCAACACATCAACTCCCCCTCCCACTCCACCAAGGACATGCAGGTCCTTGGCCTCCTCCATCGCCAGACCATGGCAACACGACGCCTGGAGGAAGAGCGCCTCATCTTCCGCCTAGGAACCCTCCAACCACACGGGATTAATGTAGATTTCTCCAGTTTCCTCATTTCCCCTCCCCCCACCTTTATCTCAGTCCCAACCCTCGGACTCAGCACTGCCTTCTTGACCTGCAATCTTCTTCCTGATCTCTCCGCCCCCATCCCCTCTCCGGCCTATCACCCTCACCCTCACCTCCTTCCACCTATCGTATTCCCAGCACCCCTCCCCCAAATTCCCCCCCCCCACCTTTTATCTCAGCCTGCTTGGCACACCAGCCTCATTCCTGAAGAAGGGCTTATGCCCAAAACGTCGATTCTCCTGATCCTCGGATGCTGCGTGGCCTGCTGCGCTTTTCCAGCAACACATTTTCCAACTCTGGTCTCCAGCATCTGCAGTTCTCACTTTCCCCTTATACTCCATCACACTCATGTACACACTCTAGCAAACACATACTCTCACTCTCTCTCTCTCTCTCTCTCTCTCTCTCTCTCCTCCCTCACATGCACATATAAGTCTATTGGGTGAATCTTCATTTGCAGAATTGTATTTGCAGATAGATTCTATTTTGTTCAAAAATCACACAAATGGCAGGCAGTTAATTCATGTGATATTTTATAAATTCCTACTTTGGAAACAGAACCAGTCTGACTGAAGATTGGAATACAGACAGACTCTAACCTCACACCTTTAAGGCATTGTCTGAGCTAAGATGTCACCTTTTTTAATAAAACCTTAAGTTATCTCGAGAACATGACTTAAAAGCAGTTCTGGGATTTACATATTAATGAACCGAGCTGAAAATGTGTTGCTGGAACAGCGCAGCAGGTCAGGCAGCATCCAGGGAACAGGAGAATCGACGTTTCGGGCATAAGCCCAGTATTCCTGAAGAAGGGCTTATGCCAAAACGTCGATTCTCCTGTTCCCTGGATGCTGCCTGACCTGCTGCGCTTTTCCAGCAACACATTTTCAGCTCTGATCTCCAGCATCTGCAGACCTCACTTTCTCCATATTAATGAACCGAAACCTGCAACACATTCTAAAAGATGAAAGACTTAACAACAATCTAGGTGTGCTCAATACATCATTTTCGTTGCATGACACTGTGATCTTTTGCGGTAAATTCAATGCCTTATAAGCCTGCTCCACTAGTTACCTGACGAAGGAGCAGCGCTACTGCTTCCAAATAAACCTGTTGGACTATAACTTAGTGTTGTGTGATTTTTTTTTTTAACTTTGAGATAAAGAGAGACAAACATAACAGAGATTGAGACAGATAAGTGGTTCAAACACAAAGTAAAGACTGCAGGAGGTAAAGAGAATGATGGTTGGTGAGATGGAGTTGATAAGAGAGGAGACATGGGAAAAGACAGAAGTAAAAGGCTGTACATACCGTTTCCTAGCCTATTGAGGCTCTGCGTGCAGACATTATTGTGGATTGCTGCAAGAGAGAGGCTGGTTTGAGCCAATAGATGATATTTAGGACCCCTGCAATTGAACAAAAATGAATCAGGAACAATTTGTGAGGAAATTACATTTCAATAGAGTGCCCCAATCCCCCACTTCTTACCCGTTTCCAGAACCAGCAGACCTATAAATATGTACAGTCCCAAGAAACACAGGACTCCCAATGACGTGGAGAACAATTAGCTCCTTGTTTCTGTGCCAGCTCTTGGAATGTTATACTGAACAAAACTGGGCTGGATATTTCTGATCAACCCCTGCCTCTCCAAATGTAGATTGACTGCAGCTTTTAAAGCATAATATATATTAGATGAAATAAAGGTAGGGACTTTCGATTATAATTAAATTGTTTGAAACAAAGGAAGGTCCCGAGCTGAAATAATTTCTCTTAAAGGGAGTAATTAGCTTATTCTCGAGAGAAATTCCAACGGGGGACCTCAGGCCTATGATGCACTTGTCTTGTATAATGTGGGAAATCAGGAAAGTGTCCCTGGCAGCTACATGTGCAGGACCTGTGTTCAGCTCCAGCTACTGGCTGACCTGTTTCAGAGCTGGAGCTGTGAGTGGACTCACTGTGGAACGTCCATAATGCTGATAATATCCACGTGGATTTTAGTAAAGCATTTGACAAGGTCCCACATGGCAGTATGGTCAGGAAAGTAAAAGCCCATGGGACAGTGGGTAATGTGTTCAATTGGATCCAAAGTTGGCTTCGTAACAGGAAACAAAGGCAATAGTCAATGGATGCACTTGCAAATGGAAAGCTGTTTCCAGTGGTGTTCTGCAAGTCTCAGTGTTGGGACCCCTGCTGTTGTTTTATACATTTACAGTTTAGACTTGAATGTGGGGCACAATTGTGAAATTTGCTGACAACATCACAATTGGCTAGGCAGTGTAGTAGATGGTGTAAGTGATATAGATGGATTGGAGAAGTGGGCAGGAAAGTGGCAGATGGAGTTCAACTCTGATAAGCATAGGGTGGCATGGTGGTCAGCACTGCTGCCTCACAGTGCCAGGGACTTGGGTCTGATTCCACCCTCAAGTGAATGTGTGTGCTTTGCACATTCTCCCTGCATCCGAGTGGGTTTCCTCTGGGTGCTCCAGTTTCCTCTCACAGTCCAAAGATGTGCAGGTTAGGTGGGTTGCCCATGGAAATTGTGGGATGATAGTGGGGCTGGGGCTGGATCTGGGTGGGATAATCTCTGGACAACCAGTATTGATGCAATGGACTGAATGGTCTCTTTCCACACTTGAGGATTTCTATGATTCTAGATAGTGCATTTAGGGAGGTTGGACAAACCCATCTGAATCACTAATGCTCTTCAGGCAAGGAATCTGCCATCCTTACCTGGTCTGGCCTACAGGTGACTCCAGACCCACAGCAATGTAGTTGACTCTTAACTACCCTCTCAGCAATAAATGCTAGCCTAGCCAAAGATACCCAGATCCCATGAATGGATTGGTTGAGTGGGCAGGAAAGGGGCAACTCTGATAAGTGTGAGATAATGCATTGAGGGAAGCCAAACAGTAAAAGGGAACATACAATGAATGGGACTATAGTGAGAGGAGTAGATGAAGTGAGAGATTTTGGTGAGCAAGTACACAGGTCCCTAAAGGTCACATTATAGGTAGATGAGGTTGGAAAGAAGGCATATGGAATGCTCGACTTCACTGGCAGAGGTGTGGAATATAAAAGTAAGGAGATAATGATGAACTGCATGGAGTTCTGGTCACCACATTATAGGGAAGGATGCAATTACTGTTGAGAGAGATTGGAGAAGATTTACTGGAATATTGCTGGGGTTGGAAGATTGTAGCTACAAGGAGAGATTGGAGAGGTTGGGTTTGTTTTCCTTGGAACAGAGAGGGCTCAGAGATAGAGACACAGTAGACAGGAGGAACCGGTTTCCCTTAGCAGAGAGTTTAAAAACTAGGGGCTATAGATTCAGGCTAAATGGCAGAAGAATTAGAGGGACATGTGGAAAACCATTTTTCCATAGAGGGCAGTGGGTGTCTACAATTCACTGGCTGAGTTGGTGGCAGAGGCAGAGGCCCTAAACTCTTTTAAAAAATACTTGGACTCACACCTTAAGTGCTGCAAGTCACAGGGCTATGGGCTGTATGCAGGAAGATGGGATTAGAAAGGGAGTCTGGGTGCCTTTGGGTCAGCATGGACAGGATGGGTAAAATGGCCTCCTTCTGTACTGTATCATTTCTACAGTTCTATGGTTTCATAGTCATTATTCGGCTCTTAGTTCCAGATTCCTTATTAAAGTCAAACTCCACCATTTGCAGGATTTAAACCCTGGTCCCAGAACATTCTCTCAGTTTCTGGATAGATATCCTAATGATAACTTCAGACTATTGCCTCACTCTGAGACAGATTTTTATCTGAAAGTATCTTCTCCCAGTCCATTCTGGCCAAATCACACCTGATTTTAGTAAAATCAGCCTTCCCCCTGTTGGAATCCTGGATTCCCTAAAGTGCAGAAAGAGGCCATTCATCGAGTCAGACAGAATGGAAACAAACCCTTTGGTCCAACTCTCTCCAATTTAATAATATCTTTCCTATAGCACAGCAACCAGAACTGTGCACAGTACACCAAAAGTGGGCTCACCAACAGCCTGCCAAACTGAAACATGATGACCCAACTCCTACACACAACGGTGTGAGCAAAGAAGGCAAGTGTGCTAAATGCCCTCTTAACCCCCCTGTCTCGCTGTGTGAGGCACCCTTTCAAAGACTGAAACCTATTGAGTCTGCACTAGTCCTCCAAAGCGCATCAGCCAGGCTCATCGTCCTACATAATTCCCATGACCCTGAATTTCCCACGGTTAATCTACCCAGCCTGCACATCTCTGGGTAATTTAGCATGGCCATACCACCTACATGACACACCTTTGGGCTGTGGGAGAAAACTGGAGAACCCAGAGGAAACCCACGTATACACAGGGAGAACGTGCAAACTTTGATCTCAGGCCCATCTTTGTTCTTTTTCATAATAATCATAAATCTAACAGAGTTCTCCCAGTCCATTCTGGCCAAATCACACCTGATTTTAGTAATTTAGGTATAGGACAGATGTTAGGGGTAGGTTCTTTACTCAGCGAGTCGTGAGTTCATGGAATGCCCTGCCAGTAGCAGTGGTGGACTCTCCCTCTTTATGGGCATTTAAGCGGGCATTGGATAGGCATATGGAGGATAGTGGGCTAGTGTAGGTTAGGTGGGCTTGGATCGGCGCAACATCGAGGACCAAAGGGCCTGTACTGCACTGTATTCTTCTATGTTCTATGTTCTAAGTTAGGATCACTGTCTACAAACACTGATACTGAGAACAGAACAGCACAGGAACAGGTCGTTTGGCCCACAATGTTGTGCCAAATATGATGCCAAATTAGACTAATCCCTTCTGCTTACCCTTGGTACATATCCCCCCCCCCCACTCCTTGCATTTTCATGTGCTTATCTAAAAGTCCCTTAAATGCTCCTGATACACCTCCCTCCACCACCATCCCTGACAGCGCATTTCAGACCACTACCACTGTCTGTGTAAAAACCTTGCCCCTTACATATCCTTTGAACTTTCCCACTCTCCCCTTAAATGCATGCCCCTCAGTTTGGGACATTTCAACTCTGGGAAAAAGATTCTGTCTATTAACCCTATCAATGTATCTCTATTTTATAGACTTCTATCATGTCTCCCCTCAGCCTCCGACCCCGCATAGAAAATAACCTGAGTTTTTCCAGCCTCTCCTTCTAGCTCATACCCTCTAATCCAAGCAGCATCCTGGGAAATCTCTTCTGCACCCTTTCCAAAGCCTCCACATCCTTCTGTCATGTGGCAACCAGAACTGAACACAATACTCTAAGTGTGGCCTAACCAAAGTCTTATAAAGCTGCAACATGACATCCTGACTCCAGTTCTGGTCACCCTATTATAAGAAAGATGTGGATGCTTTGGAGAGGGTTCAGAGGAGGTTTACCAGGATGCTGCCTGGACTGGAGGGCTTATCTTATGAAGAGAGGTTGATTGAGCTCAGACTTTTTTCATTGGAGAAAAGGAGGAAAAGAGGGGACCTAACTGAGGTATACAAGATAATGAGAGGCATAGATAGAGTCGATAGCCAGAGACTATTTCCCAGGGCAGAAATGACTAACACGAGGGGTCATAGTCAGGAAGACTAGAGGAACATTATTTAACTGGAGAAGTGGAGAAAATGCAGAAAGCTGCAGAGCAGAAAGATCTGGGAGTCCTTACCCACGAATCTCAAAAAGTTGGCTGCATCCAAGTTCAGAGGAAAATAGAGAATACAAATGGAATGTCAGTCTTTATTTCAAAGAAATTGGAATATAAACGTAGGGAGATTCTGCTATTCATACCACAACTTGAATATTGTGAACAGTTTTGGTCTCCTTATTTATGGAAAGATATACTTGTTATATACTGGAAACAGTCTAGAGAATGGTCACCAAGCTGATGTGGAGGGATTGTCTTATGAGGAGAAGTTGTGTAGATTGGGCCTGTACTCGCTGTAATTTGGAAAAAAGACAAGTGACCTTACTGAAACGTACAATACCTTAAGGACTTGACAGGGTAGATGTGGAAAGATTGTTTCCCATTGTAGGAGAGTTGGGGACCATCTCAAAATAATGGGTCACCACTTTAAAACAATTGAGGGATTTTTTCTCTCAGAGGGCAGTGAATCTGTGAAATTCTTGATGACTGAGGGCTGTTGAGGCTGGGTCTTTAAATATGTTCAAGACTGAGACAGGCGGATTTTTAAAAATCAGTAATGGAACTAAGATTTATGGGGAAATGGCAGGAAAGTGGAGTTGAAGGTTATCAGATCAGCCATTTGAGTGACATCGCAAATTCAATGGGCTGAATGGCTGACTTCTGTTCCTTCATCTTCTGGACTCAAAGAAGAAGAACAAAGAAAATTTACTCAGCAAAAGTGAGGCCTGCAGATGCTGGAGATTAGAGTCAAGATTAGAGTGGTGCTGGAAAAGCACAGCAGGTCAGACAGCATCCAAGGAGCAGGAAAATCGATGTTTCAGGCAAAAGCCCTTCATCAGACCAGGAACAGGCCTTTCAGCCCTCCAACCCTGAGCCAATACAAATCCACTGTCTAAACCTATCGCCCAATTCCTAAGCATCTCAAGGTAGGGGTCTGGGGCATTTTTGAAAATTACTGTTACTCATCTCCAAATGCAATCGAAATTGAGCTGAGATGTTCTTGGGGTCACACTAGATGGACTGTGCTGCTTCATTTCATGGCATAACATTTTATGATTCACTGGAGAACGTACTCCACAGCTACAGCTGGTAATAAGACAGGGCTGCTCCCACCATCCGCCATTACACTTTCTCCAGTGCTATCAAGGCTGGCTCGAATCTTCTTCCCTGTTGAGCGTCCAAGGGAAGTGCTGAGTTTGTTGGCAAGTTTTTTTGGTCCACTGGCCATCGAGAAATCCTCTTCTACACAACAACTGTATATCTCCAACTTCATTTCAAAATCAGGCCCAACGTTGGAGCTACAATAGAAAATAATCAAATTAGAAAATGGCAAAATTTTACTTTAACAGAAGGAGAGAGTCGCAGAGAGGAAATTAGACAGAAGGAGAATCTTACAAAGGCATGAACACTGAGATATGGTGAGAGACTAACAGAGAGGGGGAGGGAGGGAGGGAGAAACAGAGACAGAGGCAGTTTGAGGGGGAGAGCCAGCTAAGTCAAAAACATATTCCATTCACATAACGCCTATAACAGTGAAATACCTTAATTTACTTCACAGCTGTATCAATAAACACAATCTTGCATCGCACAGAAACTGGCTGTTCGGCAACAGTCTGCATTTAGGTTTCATTCAACATGTGCCCCCAAAACTGTTCTGACTAGATTAATTACAGTGTGGAAACAGGCCCTTCGGCCCAACAAGTTCACACCCACCCTCTGAAGAGCAACCCACCCAGACCCCTACATTTACCCCTTACCTAACACTACGGGCAATTTAGCGTGGCCAATCTACCTGACCTGCACATTTTTGGACTGTGGGAGGAAACCGGAGCACCCGGAGGAAACCCACGCAGACACGGGGAGAATGTGCAAACTCCACACAGTCAGTCGCCTGAGGCGGGAATTGAACCCGGGTCTCTGGCGCTGTGAGGCAGCAGTGCTAACCACTGAGCCACTGTGCCACCCCATTCCCTTCTCCCACAACTTCCTATCAAATGTATTGATATCATTTGCTTCAGTCACTTCCTGTGGAAATGGCTTGCCCATTGCCCCCACTCTCTGATTGAGGAGGTTTCTCCTGCAGTCTCCTGATAGGTTTTCACCTCATCTGAGACCGAAATGATCATTCCCTTATTGTGAGGTTCCTGACTTCCCAATAAAGGGAAAAAGCCATTCAGTAACTACATTACCAGTTCTTTTAGAATCTTGAATGGGCAGGTATGAGAACCATAGAGTCATAGAGATGTACAGCACAGAAACAGACACTTCGGTGCAACTCATCCATGCCAACTAGCTATCCTAACCTAATCTAGTCCCATTTGCCAGCATTTGGCCCATATCCTCTAAACCCTTCCTATTCATATACCCATCCACATGCCTTTTAATCGTAATTGTACCAGCCTCCACCACTCCCTCTGGCAGCTCATTCCATACATGTACCACCCTCTGCGTGAAAAAGTTGCCCCTTAGGACTGTTTCATATCTTTCTCCTCTCACCATAAACCTATGCCCACTCACTCTGGATTCCTCCGACCCCAGGGAAGAGACTTTGCCTATTTACCCTATCCATGTCCCTCATGATTTATAAAAGTTCACACCTCAGCCTCCGATGCTCCAGGGAAAACAGCCCCCAGCCTATTCAGCCTCTCCCCATAGTTCAAACCCTCCAAACCTGACAACACTCTTGTAAATCTTTTCTGAATTCTTTCAAATTTCACAACATCCTTCCTCTCGGAGGGAGACCAGAACTGCATACAGTATTCTTAAAATTGCTTAACCAACATCAAGGAATTTGGTACTAAATTAAACTCTGGACAAGACATAAAGTTTCAGGTGGATTATCTTTAAGTGTGGGTTGCGATAGTAAATTCCATTTTAAAAAGTTTGACAATTTGTTTTTCAAATTTATCCAAAGGAATTCGGAGGATTATGATCAGTCTCATCCCACTTCGTCATGTACCTGTGACTGAAACATACACCAGGGATTTTGAGAGTCCATAATAGACAGGGTTACCTTCTCCATGGTCATTATCTCTTTTGGAGATGGTTTAATTTGTTGGAGAAGTGTTCTGTTGGTCTTTCTATCACTGACCCTCTCCACCCCACCTTTTGAAGCAGGACAGGACCTATACCAGTCACGAATATGAATTGCTGCTTAAACAGGCTCAGTGATATTTCGACAACGTCGTTGATCAAGATGAGGGAAGGTCATTGATGAAGCAACTGAAGATGGTTGGACCTAGGACACTACCCTGAGGAATTCCTGCAGAGATGTCCTGGAGCTGAGATGACTGACCTCCAACAACCACAACCACCTTCCTATGTGCCAGGTAAGACTCTAACCAGTGGAGAGTTTGTTCTCTGATATCCATTGATTCTAATTTTGCTAATTTTGATGCCACATTCAGTCAAATGCAGCCTCGATGTGAAGGGCTGTCCCTCTCCCCTCCCTCTGGAATTCAGCTCCTTTGTCCACATTTGAACTAAGGCTGGAATGAGGTCAGGAGCTGGATCAGAGTGGTGCTGGAAAAGCACAGCAGGTCAGACATCTTCCGAGGAGCAGGAAAATCGATGTTTCCGGCAAAAGCCCTTCATCAGGAATAGAGGCAGAGAGCCTGAAGGGTGGAGAGATAAATGAGAGGGGGTGGGGGGGTGGGGGTGGTGGTGCTGGGGAGAAAGTATCAAAGAGTATAATAGGTGAATGGGGGTGGGGATGGAGGTGATAGGTCAGAGGGGAGGGTGGAGTGGATAGGTGGAAAGGAAGATAGGCAGGTATGACAGGTCATGGGGACAGTGTTGAGCTGGAAGTTTGGAACTGGGGTGAGGTGGGGGAAGGGGAAATGAGGAAACTGTTAAAATCCACATTGATGCCCTGGGGTTGAAGTGTTCCGAGGCGGAAGATGAGGCGTTCTTCCTCCAGGTGTCGGGTGGTGAGGGAGCGGCGGTGGAGGAGGCCCAGGACCTCCAAAGTGCATGAACTCTCAATTTCCCACGTTGTACTCGATCTGCCATTTTGCCCACTCTCCTAACCCTGTCCAAATCCTTCTGCAGCCTCCCCACCTCCTCAATGGTACCTGTCCCTCTACCTATCTACTGCCAAGCTTCTATCCACGCTAACACCTTCCCTCTGACGCCATGGGCCCTTATCTTACTCAGCAGCCTCTTGCGTGGTACCTTCTCAAGGCCTTGTTGAAGTCCACGTAGATACCATCCATTGGCTCTCCTTGGTCTGACCTGCTCGTTACTTCCTCAAAGAATTCTAGCAGATTTGTCAGGCATGACCTCCCTTTGATGGAACCATGTTGACTTTGCCCTATTTACCTCCTTGCAAGTATTCAGAAATCTCATCCTTCACAATGGATTCTGGGATCTTATCCACGACCGAGGTTAGATTAATCAGTCTGTAATTTTCTGTCTTTTGCCTTACTCCCTTTTTAACATCGGCATCATGTTTGCCATTTTCCAGTCTTTTGGGACTCTCCCTGATTCTAGCAATTCCTGAAAGATCACCAGTAACACCTCCACTATCTCTACAGCTATCTCCCTTAGAACTCTGGTGTGTAGACCATCTGGTCCAGGTGATGTATCCACCTTCAGGCCATTCAGCTTTTCTAGCATGCTCTCTTTGGTGATGGCCACCATATGGCCACCATACTCAGCTCTACCCCCTCACTCTCTTGAATATTTGGGATAGTACTCGTGTCTTCCACTGTGAAGACTAAAGCAAACTAACTATTCAGTTCCTCAGCCATTTTCTGTTCCCCACTATTGTCTCTCCAGTGTTATTTTCCAGCAGCCCAATGTCCACTTTTGCCTCTCTTTTGCCCTTTACATATCTGCAGAAACTCTTACAATCTTCCTTTACATTACCATCATATTTAAACTTCTCCCTTCTTATTTTTTTTGTTGCTGTCTGTTGGTCTTTGTAAGCTTCCCAACCCTCTGGTTTCCCATTACTCTTTGCCACATTATATGCTTTTTCTTTTGTTTTTATGCTATCCCTGACCTCCCGAGTCAGCCATCCCTCATCCTCCCTGTACCCTGCTTCCTTTTCCTCAGGATGAGTCTCTGCTGTGTCTCCTGAATTACTCCCAGAAGCCCCTGCCATTGCCGTTCCACTGTCTTTCCTGCTCGGCTCCTCTCCCAGTCATTTATACCCAGCTCCTCCCTCATGCCTTTATTCAGCTGTAACACCGTTACCTCTGGTTCTACCTTCTCCCTCTCAAATTGCAGAGTAATTTCAATCAGATAATGGTCACTGCCTCTGAAGGGTTCCTTCACCTTCAGCTCCCTTATCAAGTCTGCCTCACTGCACAAGACCAAACCCAGTATTGACTGTTCCTCAGTGGGCTCCACCACAAGCTGCTCCAAAAAGCACCTCTTGACATTCCACAAATTCCTTTTCTTGCAATCCACTCTCAACCTGATTTTCCCAGTCTCCCTGCATATTGAAATCCCTGACGATCACTGTAACTTTGCCTTTGCTACACATCTTTTCTATCTCCTGGTGTGGCTTGCGCCCCAGCTCCTGACCACTGTTTGGAGGCCTGTACATGACTCCAACTATGTTTAAATATGCCTTTGCATTTCCTCAAATCTATGCACACAGATTCTATACCACCTGACCCCACTTCGTTTCTTACTGTTGATTTAGTTTTATTCCTTACCAATAAGGCAACACCACCCCCTCTACCTACCTGCCTATCTTTATGATAAGATGTATATCCTGGAATATTCAGCTCCCAATCCTGATCCCCTTGCAGCCGTGTCTCCGTGATACGCACTGTGTCATATCTGCCTATTTCAATCTGCACCACAAGCTCATTTCCCTTATTCCTTATACTGTGTGCATTCAGGTATAACACCTTCAGCCCTGTATTAACCATCCCTCTTCTCATTGTCATTCACTTATCCCGTGTGCATGAAGTTGGATGGCTAACTCTTTCCTGTCCTCTTCATGTTTGTGCTGGAGAGTTTAATAACCTCTCCCGAGTTCTGTAATCTCACCCCCCTCCATTAATTTGGGTTATTTAATTTCTCCTGAACCCTCCACTCTCCAACAACAACTACCCCTGCCTCGTTTAGTTTAAGGCCCTGTCCACATCTCTAGTTACATCTCTAGTGCAAACTCTGGCCCTGGCATGGTTCAGATGAAGACCATCCCATCAGAACAGGTCCCTTCTTCCCCAGTACTGGTGCCAATGTATCCATGAATTCAAATCATTTTTCCCACACAAAACTTTGAGGTACGTATTTACCTGTTTAATCTCGTTGACCCTGGGCCAATGAGCTCATGGTTCAGGGATCCAGAAATCATTACCTACTTTTTAATTTAGCTCCAAGCTGCTCACACTCCCTTAGCAGGCCCTCTGCCCGAGTTTTATTGATGTTCATTGGTACCGACATTCCCAGGGTTGTCTCTACTCCCCTTCTTAAACAAGGGAACAACATTTGCTGTCCTCCAGTCTTCGGGAACTACTCCTGTCGACAATGACAACATAAAGATCAAAGCCAAAGGCTCTGCAATCTCCTTCCTGGCTTCCCTGAGAATCTGAGGATAAATCTCATCCGACCCAGGGATCTTATTTATTTTCAGATCTTCCAAATTTGCTAAAACCTCCTCTTTGTCAACTGCAATCCCATCTAATCTAGTAGCTTTATCTCTGTATTTTCACTAACATTGCCCTTTTCCAATGTGAATACTGACAAAAAGCATTCATTAAGCTTCCCCTATGTCCTCAGATTCCACACCCAACTTCCCACTGCTGGCTTTGGCCCTAATCTTACTCTCGTCATTCTTTTATCACTAATTTACCGATAGAACACTTTAGGGTTTTCCTTGATCCTATCCACCAACAACTTCTCATGTCCCCTCCTGGCTCTTCTTAGCTCTCTCTTTCGATCTTTTCTGGCTAACTTTTGCAGCACTGATGAAAGAACTCGAGGACCTTAGGCTCATCCGAGAGAACGAGATCTTTCTGGACAAGACCTTCAGCGAGGTTATTACACCGACCATACCAGAAGAGAGCAGATGACGGGGAATGCAGAGAGGAGACAGGTGCAAGAGACCCCGGGGGAAGTACCTGTCAGGAACAAGTTGAATCTTTTGGAAACAGTAGAGACAGATGACACTGCCAGTCCGCGAGGCGGCCAGGTCTGTCAATCAAAGGTTGGCGTGGAGACAGAGCGGAAGAGTCGGACATCGCACAGAGCCGTGGTAATAGGGGATTCCATCGTGAGAGGAACTGACCGGGGTTTTTGTGGCAGCAGACGGGACTTAAGGATGGTGTGTTGCCTTCCTGGTGCCAGGGTTAAAGACATCACAGACAGAGTGCAGGAAATCCTCAAGGACGAAGATGAAGAGCCAGAGGTGGTGGTACATGTTGGCACAAATGTTGTCGGGAAGAAGAAGAGAAACATCCTACAGCGGGACTTCGGAGAACTAGGAAGAAAGCTGAAAAGCTGGACGTCCAAGGTGGTTATCTCCGGTTTGCTTCCAGTTCCTCGGGCTGGAGAGGCCAGAAACAGGGAGATAATGGACTTGTGTGGCTGGGGAACTGGTGCAGGAAGCAAGGATTTAAATTCTTGGATCACTGGGTTATATTTTGTGGTAAACATAAATTATACAAGAGAGACGGTTTGCACCTTAATAGGTTAGGGACCAGCATTCTGGCAGGCAGGTTTTCTACAGCAACACTACGTTTAAACTAAGTAGCAGGGTGGGGAGGAGACAAACTGGATGTTTAAGAAGGAAATTGAAGGGAAAGTTAGAACAAGGGAAGTCAAGAAAGACGACTGTATCAATGAAGCAGAAAACTCAGAAAGGGATCATGCTGTAAGGTTGAGTGAAATAGGAGTTGATGGGAAGGGTGAGGGCAGTAACAAATTAAAAATACTATACATGAATGCAAGAAGCATTAGAAACAAGATGGATGAGCTTGAGGCTCTTTTGGAAATTGGCAGATACGATATTGTGGGGATAACTGAGACGTGGCTTCAAGTGGACAGGGCCTGGGAAATGAATATTCAAGGATACACGTGCTATCGTAAGGACAGACTGACGGGCAGAGGGGGTGGGGTGGCCATGTTGGTAAGGAATGATATTCAGTCCCTTGCGCGGGGGGACCTAGAATCAGGGGATGTACAGTCAGTATGGATAGAGCTGAGAAATTCTAAGGGTAAAAAGATTAGATTAGATTAGATTAGATTAGATTAGATTACAGTGTGGAAACAGGCCCTTCGGCCCAACAAGTCCACACCGACCCGCCGAAGCGAAACCCACCCATACCCCTACATTTACCCCTTATCTAACACTACGGGCAATTTAGTATGGCCAATTCACCTGACCCTGCACATCTTTGGACTGTGGGAGGAAACCGGAGCACCCGGAGGAAACCCACGCAGACACGGGGAGAACGTGCAAACTCCACACAGTCAGTCGCCTGAGGCGGGAATTGAACCCGGGTCTCTGGCGCTGTGAGGCAGCAGTGCTAACCACTGTGCCACCGTGCCGCCCACAAAGACCCTCTTGGGAGTTATCTACAGGCCCCCAAACAGTAGTCTGGATGTAGGGTGTAAGTTGAATCAGGAGCTGAAATTGGCCTGTCGCAAAGATGTTACTACAGTTGTTATGGGGGATTTTAACATACAGGTAGACTGGGAGAATCAGGATGGTATTGGACCTCGGGAGAGAGCCTTTGTGGAGTGCCTCAGAGATGGATTCTTAGAGCAGCTGGTGCTGGAGCCAACCAGGGAGAAGGCAATTCTGGATCTGGTGTTGTGCAACGAACCAGAATTGGTCAGGGACCTCGAAGTGAAGGAGCCATTGGGAAGTAGTGACCTTAATACAATAAACTTCAATCTGCAATTTGAGAGGGAGAGGGTACAATCGGAAGTGACAATATTTCAGTTGAATAAAGGGAACTGTGGAGCTATGAGGGAGGAGCTGGCTAAAGTTCAATGGTGCCATACCTTAGCGGGGATGACCGTGGAGGAACAATGGCAGATATTTCTGGGTATAATGCAGAAGGTGCAGGATCAGTTCATTCCAAAAAGGAAGAAAGATCCTAGGAGGAGGCATAAGTGGCAGTGGCTGACGAGGAAAGTTAAGAAACATATAAAGTTAAAAGAGAAAAAGTATAACATAGCAAAGATAAGTGGGAAAACGGAGGACTGGGAAGCTTTTAAAGAGCAACAGAGGATTACTAAGAAGGAAATACGCAAAGAAAAAATGAGGTACGAAGGTAAACTGGCCAAAATATAAAGGAGGATAGTAAAAAGCTTTTTTAGGTATGTGAAAGGCAAAAAAAATGGTTAAGACTAAAATTGGGCCCTTGAAGACAGAAACAGGGGAATATATTACGGGGAACAAAGAAATGGCAGAAGAAGTGAATTGGTACTTCAGATCTGTGTTCATTGGGGAAGACACAAGCAATCTCCCTGAGGTAATAGTGGCTGAAGGACCTGAACTGAAGGGAATTTATATTTGCCAGGAATTGGTGTTGGAGAGACTGTTAGGTCTGAAGGTTGGTAAGTCCCCAGGGCCTGATGGTCTGCATCCCAGGGTACTGAAGGAGGTGGCTCGAGAAATCGTGGATGCGTTGGTGATTATTTTCCAGAGTTCGATAGTTTCGGGATCAGTTCCTGCGGATTGGAGGGTGGCTAATGTTATACCACTTTTTAAGAAAGGTGGGAGAGAGAAAGCAGGAAATTATAGACCAGTTAGTCTGACCTCAGTGGTGGGAAAGGTGCTGGAGTCTATTATAAAGGATGAAATTACGACACATCTGGATAAGCATTAACAGGATAGGTCAGAGCCAGCATGGATTTATGAAGGGGACTAATCTTCTGGAATTTTTTGAGGATGTAACTCTGAAGATGGACGAGGGAGATCCAGTAGATGTAGTGTACCTGGACTTTCAGAAAGCTTTTGATAAAGTCCCACATAGGAGGTTAGTGAGTAAAATTAGGGCGCATGGTATTGGGGGCAAAGTACTAACTTGGATTGAAAGTTGGTTGGCTGACAGGAAAAAAGAGTAGTGATAAACGGCTCCATTTCGGAATGGCAGGCAGTGACCAGTGGGGTACCGCAGGGATCAGTGCTGGGACCACAGCTTTTTACAATATATGTTAATGATATAGAAGATGGTATCAGCAATAACATTAGCAAATTTGCTGATGATACAAAGCTGGGTGGCAGGGTGAAAAGTGATGAGGATGTTAGGAGATTACAGGGTGACCTGGACAAGTTAGGTGAGTGGGCAGATGCATGGCAGATGCAGTTTAATGTGGATAAATGTATGGTTATCCACTTTGGTGGCAAGAACAGGAAGGCAGATTACTACCTAAATGGAGTCAATTTAGGTAACGGGGCAGTACAGAGAGATCTGGGTGTTCTTGTACACCAGTCAATGAAGGTAAGCATGCAGGTACAGCAGGTAATGAAGAAGGCTAATAGCATGCTGGCCTTCATAACAAGAGGGATTGAAAACAGAAGCAAAGTGGTCCTTCTGCAGCTGTACAGGGCCCTGGTGAGACCGCACCTGGAGTATTGTGTGCAGTTCTGGTCTCCAAATTTGAGGAAAGACATTCTGGCTATTGAGGGAGTGCAGCATAGGTTCATGAGGTCAATTCCTGGAATGGTGGGATTACCTTACGCTGAAAGACTGGAGCGACTGGGCTTGTATACCCTTGAGTTTAGAAGACTGAGAGGGGATCTGATTGAGACATATAAGATTATTAAAGGATTGGACACTCTGGCAGTAGGAAACATATTTCCACTGATGGGTGAGTGCCGAACCAGAGGACACAGCTTAAAAATACGGGGTAGACCATTTAGGACAGAGCTCAGGAGAAACTTCTTCACCCAGAGAGTGGTGGCTGTGTGGAATGCTCTGCCCCAGAGAGCAGTGGAGGCCCAGTCTCTGGATTCATTTAAGAAAGAGTTGGATAGAGCTCTCAAGGATAGTGGAATCAAGGGTTATGGAGATAAGACAGGAACAGGATACTGATTAAGGATGATCAGCCATGATCATATTGATGGTGGTGCAGGCTCGAAGGGCTGAATGGCCTACTCCTGCACCTACTGTCTATTGTCTAACTTATAACTCTCAAGCCCCCTAACTGAGCCTACACACCTCATTCTCACGTCAGCCTTCTTCTTTCTCTTGACAAGAGCTTCAACTTCTTTAGGAAACCATGGCTCTCTCTCTCGACAACTACCTCCCTGCCTGATCGGTATATACTTATTAAGGACCCACTGTATCTGTTCCTTGAATAAGCTCCACATTTCAAGTGTGTCCATCCCCTGCAGTTTCCTTCCCCATCCGATGCTTCCTAAATCTTGCCTAATTTCATCATAATTGCCTTTCCCCCAGTTATATCTCTTTCCCTGCGGTATACACCTATCCCTGCCCATTGCTATTGTAAACATAACAGAATTATGGTCACTATCGCCAAAGAGCTCACCTACTTCCAAATCTAACACCTAACCGGGTTCATTCCACAGTACCAAACCTAATATGGCATCGTCCCTTGTTGGCCTGTTTACATACCGTGTCAGAAAACACTCCTGCACACATTGAACAATTCAACAAAAACTGACCCATCTAAACTACTTGAACTATAGTATTCCCAGTTAATATTGGGGAAGTTAAAGTCCCCCATAACAATTACCCTGTTACCCTCGCTCCTATCAAGAATCATCTTTGCTATCCTTTCCTCTCCATCCCTGGAATAATTTGGAGGCCCAGCAAGGGCCTTCCCAGTTTCTAATCTCAGCCCAAACTACCTCAGTGAATGAGTCCTCACATGTTATCTCAGCTGCTGTAATACTACCCTTGATTAACAATGCCACACCTCCCCCTCTTTTACCATCTTCTCTGTTCTTACGGAAACATCTAAATCCCAGAATCTGCAACAACCATTCCTGTCCCTGCTCTATCCTTGTCTCTGAAATGGCCACAACATTGAAATCACAGGTACCAACCCATGCTGCAGGTTCACCCACCTTATTCCGGATGCTCCTGACGTTGAAGTACACACATTTCAAACCAACACCCTGATTGCCACTGCCATCTCCTGACCTTGTAAACCTATCCCTGACCTCACACCCTCAACCTCCTGAACACTGGGACTACAATTCAGGTTCCCATCCCCTGGCTGCACCCCCCCCAGGATATTGGTATCCCTCTGGTTCAGGTGAAGACCATCCTGATAGTAGAGGTCCTATCTTCCCCAGAAAGAGCCCCAATTACCCAGGAATCCAAACCCTCCCGCCTGCACCATCCCTGCAGCCATGTGTTCAGCTCCTCTCTCTCTCCCTGTTCCTCGCTTCAGTAGCACGTGGCATGGGCAACAAACCAGAGATAACAACTCTGTTTGTAGCTCTAAGCTTCATCCTAGCTCCCTGAATTTCTGTCTGAGACCCCCATCTCTCTTCCTACCTATGTCATTGGTGCCGTTGTGGACCACGACTTGGGGCTGCTCCACCTCCCCCTCAAGGATCTACCAGTGCCCACATCATACTGAAACAACACATCGCCTCACCCTCCCATCTTATTTTATTTAATTAGTCTTGAATTTGTTTTTTTTTATTTTTAATTGTTTTTGTATCTCTGCTTATGCAAGTTGTAACCAGTAAATTAACAAGATACAATTTAAAACAGATTCAGATTTAGCAGACCTCTCATTAGCCAATCAAATCACAGCCACTCCTTAGTCAAAACTATTTCAAATCAGAATTTCTTACCTTTCCAGGATGCTCGCTATTCATTCCCTCTCAGCTGTAGCCCCAAAATACTTATTCTGCTATCAACACATTGTGCAGTAGCATCTTGCTCTTTCTCTCTCTCTCTCTCTCTCTCTCTCTCTCTCCCCCACATCTTTCTTTGCAGTTAGGGGAATGGAGAAGGATAGAAACACTACAATGATGTAGTGTTTGGGCCTTAAGCATCCCTTGATACCAGGCCCATGACAATCTGCTCTTTAGCGCAGAAGACTGCTTCCAGGCATTGTAGTGGTGCCTCTCCCTCTCGGTCACCCTCTGCTTGGATGGGTTCAGCTCTCCAAACCTGTGCCTTCTTCACTAAAACTGTCTTCCCTTACGGGATCCCTATTCCCTATCCCTATCCCTATTCCTATTCCCTATCCCTATCCCTATCCCTATTCCCTATCCCTATCCCTCTATTCCCTTCCTGTTCATGTATTGTGTCTGCTTCCACCACTTCCAGGCACTGGAACCCTTTACATATCTTGCACATCTCTTTTAAACATCACCCCTCACACCTTGAACCTGTGTCCCCTGTGGTCAATTCCACCCTGGGAAAAAGCCTTAGATTTTCCACTCTATCCATGTCATTCACAATCTTATAAATGTCTATCAGGGACTAGGGAAGGGAAATGCTGACCGGCCAGTGACATCCACATCTCATGATTGAAGCTTTTAAAAATATCATAAGATTCAGATACATTGGGAATTCTCTTGATTGTTTTTGATGGTAATTTCAGTTTTTTACTTACAACACAAAGGAACTTTCAAAAGAAATATCTGTCATGGTGCGGTTGACCATCACCATCTCCGTGTCATAGATTTCACAGTCTATCTTTATTAACGCAAATACAGCATATCGATGGAAATCTGTGGAGAACACAGTGTCAGTCAGTTTTGAAAATAACATCTGTGACCATATAATGATTCATGCTTTGGCAGTCCCCTCTCTGTTGTCCTGTGTACCCACTGTAGCCCCATTTTCCAAACGCTATCGCGGTTCTCCCAGTCCACAAAATGAGATATTTAATTAAAGTCTATTCATAAATAAATCAGGTAATTCTCACCTCCTTTGTTTTTGAAATAGTCAGTGTCTTTCCACATCAGGGGTATACGAAGATCTATGAATAATCACATCACGTTTCAATCAATAAGGATTATGGGCCAGACCAGACCCCCTCAAAATATTTTAAGAAAGTAGCCTGGACCCTAACGTTTTCTGACTTTAAAGGCAGCTGTGGAGTGGATATTCCAGGTGGAATGCAGCTGGTCAAACTACTTAAGCCAAACAGAATTCATTTAAACACTACAGTTCAAACACAAATGCAAAGAAACTGAATTTAGAATAACTTAACTATCGGAAAACCTAACTGATCCGCAACTGAACGAAGGAGCAGTTCCCATCCAGTAACATCCCATAAACACATCCCTTGGCAAAAAGGTAAATTGAAACACAGATTCTTAAGGGCAGGAGGTAACAGCATCCAAAAATGTCTTCAGAGAGAAAGTCAGTCAGGAACCATCTGCTGAAGCTTGGAACCTTTCTGGACTCACAGCATCTTGTGACTGCCACAGCTAAACTAAACAAGAAAAAAAATCTGAACTGGGAGAATTGTCCATTCTCCTGCCCTCGTTAAACTAGATACATTGGCATCTCAAAATGACCTATTTAAAATGACAGTATCGTCACAAAGGCAAGACTTAATTTTTAAACTCTGCAAAGTAATGCAACTACTTTTTGGCATTAAATTGTAAATCTCGATTAGATTACTCACAATGTGGAAACAGGCCCTTCGACCCAACAAGTCTACGCTGACAGTTTAAAGAGTAACCCACCCAGACGCATTCTCCTACATTCACCCCTTCATCTAACACTACGGGTAATGTAGTATGGCCCATTCACCTGACCTGCACATCTTTGGACTGTGGGAGGAAACCGGAGCACCCGGAGGAAACACACGCAGACACGGGGAGAACGTGCAAACTCCGCACAGACAGTCGCCTGAGGCGGGAATTGAACCCGGGTCTCTGGCGCTGTGAGGCAGCAGTGCTAACCACTGTGCCACCGTCCCGCCTGAGGCGGGAATTGAACCCGGGTCCCTGGCGCTGTGAGGTAGCAGTGCTAACCACTGTGCCACCGTCCCGCCTGAGGCGGGAATTGAACCCGGGTCCCTGGCGCTGTGAGGCAGCAGTGCTAACCACTGTGCCACCGTCCCGCCTGAGGCGGGAATTGAACCCGGGTCCCTGGCGCTGTGAGGTAGCAGTGCTAACCACCGTGCCACCGTCCCGCCTGAGGCAGGAATTGAACCCGGGTCCCTGGCGCTGTGAAGCAGCAGTGCTAACCACTGTGCCACCGTCCCGCCTGAGGCGGGAATTGAACCCGGGTCTCTGGCGCTGTGAAGCAGCAGTGCTAACCACCATGCCACCGTCCCGCCTGAGGCGGGAATTGAACCCGGGTCTCTGGCGCTGTGAGGCAGCAGTGCTAACCACCATGCCACCGTCCCGCCTGAGGCGGGAATTGAACCCGGGTCCCTGGCGCTGTGAGGCAGCAGTGCTAACCACTGTGCCACCGTCCCGCCTGAGGCGGGAATTGAACCCGGGTCCCTGGCGCTGTGAGGCAGCAGTGCTAACCACTGTGCCACCGTCCCGCCTGAGGCGGGAATTGAACCCGGGTCTCTGGCGCTGTGAGGCAGCAGTGCTAACCACTGTGCCACCGTCCCGCCTGAGGCGGGAATTGAACCTGGGTCCCTGGCGCTGTGAGGCAGCAGTGCTAACCACCATGCCACCGTCCCGCCTGAGGCGGGAATTGAACCCGGGTCTCTGGCGCTGTGAGGCAGCAGTGCTAACCACCATGCCACCGTCCCGCCTGAGGCGGGAATTGAACCCGGGTCTCTGGCGCTGTGAGGCAGCAGTGCTAACCACCATGCCACCGTCCCGCCTGAGGCGGGAATTGAACCCGGGTCTCTGGCGCTGTGAGGCAGCAGTGCTAACCACTGTGCCACCGTCCCGCCTGAGGCGGGAATTGAACCCGGGTCTCTGGCGCTGTGAGGCAGCAGTGCTGACCACTGGGCCGCCGAGTCTTTTGTATCGAAGATTCGTACCTAGGTGTTTGTACCTAAGATGGCACCATAAGAGGCAGACATTGTAAAAACGTTTTACTATTCTAGAAAGAATATTCTATAAAGGATATTCCATTCAAATCGTGAGTGATGGTGTGTAGTTCCAGGATTTTGGATTAGTGTGAAAACTCAGTACAGAGGGGAAAAGGTGCTTTTTTATTTCTTTTGGTTCATAGAACATAGAACAGTGCAGCGCAGTACAGGCCCTTCAGCCCACGATGTTCTTCCGAGCATTCATCTTAATCTAAGATCAACCTAATCTATACACACCTCAATTTACTGCTATCCATGGGCTTGTCCAGCAGTCGCTTAGATGTCCCTAATGTCTCTAACTCTACTCCCACCGCTGGCAGTGCACACCACACACCCCCCATTCTCTGTGTAAAGAATCTACCTCTGACATCTCCCCTAAACCCTCCTCCAATCACCTTAAGATTATGACCCTCATAACAGCCCTTTCCACCCTGGGGAAGAGTCTCTGGCTATCTACTCTATCTGTGCCTCTCATTACCTCGTACACCTCTATCAAATCACCTCTCTTCCTTCTTCTCTCCAGTGTGAAAAGCCCGAACTCACTCAACCTTTCTTCATAAGACATGCCCTCCAATCCAGGCAGCATCCTGGTAAATCTCCTCTGCGCCCTCTCTAAAGTATCTACATCCCTCCTATAATGAGGCGACCAGAACTGGACACAATATTCCAAGTGTGGTCTACCCAGGGTTTTATAGAGCTGCATCATAACCTTGCAACTCTTAAACTCAATCGCCCTGTTAATGAAAGCCAACACACCTTATGCCTTCTTAACAACCTTATCAACTTGGGTTGAGAGTGTGGTGCTGGAAAAGCACAGCAGGTCAGGCAGCATCTGAGGAGAAGGAGAATCGATGTTTCGGGCATAAACCCTTCATCAGGAATGAGGCTTGTGGGTTGGGGCTGAGAGATAAATGGGAGGGGGGTGAGGTTGGGGGTAAGGTAGCTGGGAAAGCAATAGGTGGGTGAAGGTGAGGGAGAAGGTGATAGGTCAGAGGGGGCAGTGATGACCTATCACCTTCTCCCTCACCTTCATCCACCTATTGCTTTCCCAGCTACCTCACCCCAACCCCAACCCCCCCCCCCTCCCATTTATCTCTCAGCCCCGACCCGCAAGCCTCATTCCTGATGAAGGGTTTATGCCTGAAACATCGATTCTCCTTCTCCTCGGATGCTGCCTGACCTGCTGTGCTCGACTGTGAGCTCCAGCATCTGCAGTCCTCACTTTCTCCTATTAACTTGGGTGGCAACTTTGAGGGATCTGTGTACATAGGACATAGAACATAGAACATTACAGCGCAGTACAGCCCCTTTGGCCCTCAATGTTGCGTCAATATGTGGAGCCAATCTGAAGCCTATCTATCCTACACTATTCCATTTTCATCCATATATTTATCCAATGCCCATTTAAATGCCCTTAAAGTTGGCGAGTCTACTACTGTTGCAGGCAGTGTGTCCCATGCCCCTACTACTCTGAGTAAAGAAACTACCTCTGACATCTGCCCTATGTCTATCACCCCTCAATTTAATGCTATGTCCCCTGGTGTTAGCCATCAACATCCGAGGAAAAAGGCTCTCACTATCCATCCTATCTAACCCTCTGACTATCTTGTATGGTCAGGGAGAAGGTAGGGTCGGTCAGGGATAACATAGGGAACTTGTGCATGGAGTCTAAGCAGATATGGGAAGCCCGAAATGAGTTTTTTACTTTGGTTTTCACTAAGGAAAGGGAACTTGTTGTGAATGAGTACTTTGAGGAGCGGGGATACAGACTGGACATTTTGGAAAACATTAAGATTGATAAGTCACCAGGGCCAGACCAGATTTATCCTAGGCTGCTCTGGGAAGCGAGAAAGGAGGTTGCTAAGACGCTGGCGAGGATATTTGCCTCCTCACTCTCCACGGGAGTCGTACCGGGGGATTGGAGGGAGGCGAATGTTGTTCCTCTTTTCAAGAAGGGGAATAGGGGAATCCCTGGCAATTACAGACCAGTCAGTCTCATTGGAAAGACAAAGGCTAAGCGGGGATTTGATAGAGCCATACAAGATGATCAGAGGATTAGATAGGGTAGACAGTGAAAGTCTATTTCCAAAACTTGGATAAGCACATGGATGATGATGGGATAGTGTAGGGGAATGAGCTGAGAATAGTTCACAGGTCGGTGCAACATCGAGGGCCGAAGGGCCTGTTCTGCGCTGCATTGTTCCATGTTCTATGTTCTAAATCTCTTCTGCACTTTTTCCAAAGTTTTCACATCCTTCCTATAATGCGGAGACCAGAACTGTACACAATTCCCCAAGTGCGGCTGCACCAGAGTTTTGTACAGCTGCAGCATGATCTCATGGCTCCGAAACTCAATCCCTCTACCAATAAAAGCTAACACAACATATGCCTTCTTAACAATCCTATCAACCTGGGTGGCAACTTTCAGGGACACAGAGATCTTTCTGCATATCTCCACTACAAAGAATCTTACGATTTGCCAAGTACTCTGCGTTCCTGTTGCTCCTTCCAAAGTGAATCACGTCACACTTTTCCACATTAAACTCCATTTGCCCCTTCTCAGCCCACCTCTGCAGCTTATCTGTGTCCCTCTGTAACTTTAAACATCCTTCAACATACCCACAAGTCCAGTGACCTTAGTGTCTTCCGCAAATTTACTAACCCACCCTTCTACGCCCTCATCCAGGTCATTTATGAAAATGACAAACAGCAGTGGCTCCAAAACAGATCCTTGCGGTACCCCACTAGTAACTGAACTCCAGGAAGAACATTTCCCATCAAACACCACCCTCGGGTCCTCTTTCAGCTCGCCAATTATTGATCCAAACTGCTAAATCACCCTCAATCCCATGCCTACATATTTTCTGCAGTAGCCTACCGTGGGGAACCTTACCAAATGCCTTACTGAAATCCACATACACCACATCAACTACTTTAGGGATCTATGTACATGGACACAGCGATCTTTCTGCACATCTCCACTACAAAGAATCTTACGATTTGCCCAGTACTCTCATCCACCTGTTTGGTCACCTTCTCAAAGAACTCAATAGGATTTGTGAGGCATGACCTACCCTTCACAAAACCATGTTGACTATCCCTAATCAATGTATTCCTTTCTAGATGATTATAAATCCTTTCTCTTACAACATTTTCCAACACTTCACCCACAACCTTTACTCAGAGGGTAGTAAGGGAATGGAATGCTTTGCCTGCAACGGTAGTAGATTCGCCAAGTTTAAGGGAGAAAAGTGAGGACTGCGGATGCCAGAGACCAGAGTTTAAAATGTGGTGCTGGAAAAACATAGCAGGCCAGGCAGCATCCGAGGAGGAGAATCGACGTTTCAGGCATAAGCCCTTCTTTAGGAACTTTAAGTACATTTAAGTTGTCATTGGACAAGCATATGGACGTACATTGAATAGTGTAGGTTAGATGGACTTCAGATTGGTATGACAGGTTGGCGCAACATCGAGGGCCGAAGGGCCTGCACTGCACTGTTATCTCCTATGTTCTATGTAACCAAAGTAAGGCTCACTGGTCTATAATTACCAGAATTGTCTCTACTTCCCTTCTTGAACAAGGGAACCACATTTGCTATCCTCCAGTCTTCTGGCACCACTCCTGTAGACAATGACGATTTAAAGATCAATGCCAAAGGCTCGGCAATCTCCTCTCTGGCTTCCCAGAGAATCCGAAGATAAATCCCATCCAGCCCAGAGGACTTACCTAATTTCACACTTTCCAGATAGTCACAGGTGAGGTGCCAGAAGACTGGAGGTTGGCTAACATGGTGCCACTGTTTAAGAAGGGTGGTAAGGACAACCCAGGGAACTATAGACCAGAGAGCCTGACTTCGCTGGTGGGCAAGTTGTTGGAGGGAATCCTGAGGGACAGGATGTACATGTAGTTGGAAAGGCAAGGACTGATTAGAGATAGTCAACATGGTTTTGTGCGTAGGAAATCATGTCTCACAAACTTGATTGAGTTTTTTGAACAAATAAGAAAGAGGATTGATGAGGGCAGACCAGTGGGTGTGATCTATAGCAGGGTCTAGATTAGAGTGGTGCTGGAAAAGCACAGCAGGTCAGGCAGCATCTGAGGAGCAGGAAAATCAACTTTTCGGGAAAACGTCCTTCATTAGGAAAGTGCAAACTTCACACAGACAGTCGCCCAAGGCTGGAATCGAACCCGGGTCCCTGGCCTTGTGAGGCAGCAGTGCTAACCACTGAGCCACCGTACCACCCTTTGTTGCTGAATATTGTGCAATCATCATTGAACATCCCACTTCTGACCTTGTGGTGGAGGGAAGTCATTGATGAAGCAGCTGAAGATGGTTGGACCTGGTACACTACCCTGAGAAACTCCTGCAGAGATGTCCTGGGGCTCAGAAGACTCACCTCGAACAACTACAACCATCTTCCTATGTGGCAGGTATGGCTCCAACGAGCAGAGGAGATAAACAGATGTGTAATTCATAATGGGTTAAAGGTTATGGAGAGGGAGCAGCAAAGTGGAGTTAAGGCTAATATGAGAACAGCCATGACTGTAATGAATGGCAGTGCAGGCTCGAGGAACTGATCAGAGCTGAAAATGTGGTGCTGGAAAAACACAGCAGGTCAGGCAGCATCCAAGGAGCAGGAGAATCGACGTTTCGGGCATGAGTCCTTCTTCAGGAATGAGGAAAGTGTGTCCAGCAGGCTAAGATAAAAGGTAGGGAGGGACTTGGGGGAGGGGCGTTGGAATTGCGATAGGTGGAGGGAGGTCAAGGTGAGGGTGATAGGCCGGAGTGGGGGTGGGGCGGAGAGGTCAGGAAGAAGATTGCAGGTTAGGAAGGCGGTGCTGAGTTCGAGGGTTGGGACTGAGATAAGGTGGGGGGGGGAAATGAGGAAACTGGAGAAATCTGAGTTCATCCCTTGTGGTTGGAGGGTTCCCAGGCGGAAGATGAGGCCCTCTTCCTCCAGCCGTTGTGTTGCTATGGTCTGGCGATGGAGGAGGCCAAGCACCTGGTAAAAAAATAACTGCAGATGCTGGAAACCAGATTCTGGATCAGTGGTGCTGGAAGAGCACAGCAGTTCAGGCAGCATCCAAGGAGCTTCAAAATCGACATTTCGGGCAAAAGCCCTTCATCAGGAATAAAGACAGAGAGCCTGAAGCGTGGAGAGATAAGTTAGAGGAGGGTGGGGGTGGGGAGAGAGTAGCGTAGAGTACAATGGGTGAGTGGGGGAGGGGATGAAGGTGATAGGTCAGGGAGGAGAGGGTGGAGTGGATAGGTGGAAAAGGAGATAGGCAGGTCGGACAAGTCCGGACAAGTCAAGGGGACAGTGCTGAGCTGGAAGTTTGAAACTAGGATGAGATGGGGGAAGGGGAAATGAGGAAGCTGTTGAAGTCCACATTGATGCCCTGGGGTTGGAGTGTTCCGAGGCGGAAGATGAGGCATTCTTCCTCCAGGCGTCTGGTGGTGAGGGAGCGGCGGTGAAGGAGGCCCAGCACCTCCATGTCCTCGGCAGAGTGGGAGGGGGAGTTGAAATGTTGGGACACAGGGCGGTGGGGTTGATTGGTGCGGGAGTCCCGGAGATGTTCCCTAAAGCGCTCTGCTAGGAGGCGCCCAGTCTCCCCAATGTAGAGGAGACCGCATCGGGAGCAACGGATACAATAAATGATATTAGTGGATGTGCAGGTAAAACTTTGATGGATGTGGAAGGCTCCTTTAGGGCCTTGGATAGAGGTGAGGGAGGAGGTGTGGGCACAGGTTTTACAGTTCCTGCGGTGGCAGGGGAAGGTGCCAGGATGGGAGGGTGGGTCGTAGGGGGGGCGTGGACCTGACCAGGTAGTCACGGAGGGAACGGTCTTTGTGGAAGGCGGAAAGGGGTGGGGAGGGAAATATATCCCTGGTGGTGGGGTCTGTTTGGAGGTGGCGGAAATGTCGGCGGATGATTTGGTTTATGCGAAGGTTGGTAGGGTGGAAGGTGAGCACCAGGGGCGTTCTGTCCTTGTTACGGTTGGAGGGGTGGGGTCTGAGGGCGGAGGTGCGGGATGTGGACGAGATGCGTTGGAGGGCATCTTTAACCACGTGGGAAGGGAAATTGCGGTCTCTAAAGAAGGAGGCCATCTGGTGTGTTCTGTGGTGGAACCGCTCCTCCTGGGAGCAGATACGGCGGAGGCGGAGGAATTGGGAATACGGGATGGCATTTTTGCAAGAGGTAGGGTGGGAAGAGGTGTAATCCAGGTAGCTGTGGGAGCCGGTGGGTTTGTAGAAAATGTCAGTGTCAAGTCGGTCGTCACTGATGGAGATGGAGAGGTCCAGGAAGGGGAGGGAGGTGTCAGAGATGGTCCAGGTAAATTTAAGGTCAGAGTGTGCTGGTGAAGTTGATGAATTGCTCAACCTCCTCGCGGGAGCACGAGGTGGTGCCAATGCAGTCATCAATGTAGCGGAGGAAGAGGTGGGGAGTGGTGCCAGTGTAATTACAGAAGATCAACTGCTCTACGTAGCCGACAAAGAGACAGGCATAGCTGGGGCCCATGCGTGTGCCCATGGCTACCCCTTTGGTCTGGAGGAAGTGGGAGGATTCAAAGGAGAAATTGTTAAGGGTGAGGACCAGTTCGGCCAAACGAATGAGAGTGTCGGTGGAAGGGTACTGTTGGGAACGTCTGGAGAGGAAAAAACGGAGGGCTTGGAGGCCCTGGTCATGGCGGATGGAGGTGTAGAGGGATTAGATATCTATGGTGAAGATGAGGCGTTGAGGGCCGGGGAAACGGAAGTCTTGGAGGAGGTGGAGGGCGTGGGTGGTGTCTCGAACGTATGTGGGGAGTTCCTGGACTAGGGGGGATAGGACAGTGTCGAGGTAGGTAGAGATGAGTTCAGTGGGGCAGGAGCATGCTGAGATAATGGGTCGGCCAGGGTGGTCAGGCTTGTGGATCTTGGGAAGGAGGTAGAACCGGGCAGTGCGGGGTTCCCGGACTATGAGGTTGGAAGCTGTGGGTGGGAGATCTCCTGAGGTGATGAGGTTCTGTATGGTCTGGAAGATGATGGTTTGGTGATGGGGGGTGGGGTCCTGGTCGAGGGGGCAGTAGGAAGAGGTGTCCTCGAGTTGACGTTTGGCTTCAGCGATGTAGAGGTCAGTGCGCCAGACTACCACTGCGCCCCCTTTGTCCGCTGGCTTGATGGTGAGGTTGGGATTGGAGCAGAGGGATTGGAGGGCTGCGCGTTGTGAGGGTGAGAGGTTGGAGTGGGATAGGGGGGTAGACAGGTTGAGGCGGTTAATCCTGCATGTCCTTGGTGGAGTGGGAGGGGGAGTTGAAGTGTTGAGCCACGGGGTGGTTGGGTTGGGTCCTCCATCGCCAGACCATAGCAACACAACGGTTGGAGGAAGAGCACCTCATCTTCCGGCTAGGAACCCTCCAACCACGAGGGATGAACTCAGATTTCTCCAGTTTCCTCATTTCCCCTCCCCCCACCTTATCTCAGTCAAATCCCTCGAACTCAGCACCGCCTTCCTAACCTGAGATCTTCTTCCTGACCTCTCCGCCCCCACCCCACTCCGGCCTATCACCCTCACCTTGACCTCCTTCCACCTATCGCATTCCCAACGCCCCTCCCCCAAGTCCCTCCTCCCTACCTTTTATCTTAGCCTGCTGGACACACATTCCTCATTCCTGAAGAAGGGCTCATGCCTGAAATGTCGATTCTCCTGTTTCCTGGATGCTGCCTGATCTGCTGCGCTTTTCCAGCAACACATTTTCAGCTCTCATCTCCAGCATCTGCAGTCCTCACTTTCCCCTCAAGGAACTGAACAGCCAATTCCAGCTTCAAGTTCTTAGCTTCTCAGTTTACACAATCCACAAACAGCAAGGGCCCCAACACTGACCCCTGTGGGACCCCACTGGACTCAAACCTCCAATTGGAAAAACATCCCTCAATCATCACCTTCTGCTCCCTGCCAGTCAGTCAATTGTGGATCCCATTTGCATAAAATTCCTTGGATACCATGGGCCCTTACCATTGCTTTCAGTCTCCTATGTGCTACCTGATCTGAAGCCCAAGTTGACTACATCAAAAACATTGCCCTCATCTCCACATCTGCTCACATCTTCAATCAAGTTGGTCAGATGTGACCTCCCCCTTAGCAAAGCCATGTTGACTATCCCAGATTAATCTCTGCTGCTGCAAATGCAGAGTAATTGTATTCCTCAAAATTACCCCCCCCCCCCCCCCCCCCCCCGAGGTTAGGTTGAGTAGTCTGTCATTTCCTGGTTCATCCTTTGCTTCCTTTTTTATATTCATTTACAGGATGTGAATGGTTAAGTTAGCGTTTAATGCCCATCCCCAATTCCCCAGAGAACAGGCGAGAGTGGCAGTTCCCTTCACACAAGGGTATTCGTGATCCAGAGTTTTTTTCTTGACAATGGTTTCCTGATCATAGAGTTTTAGAGTTATAGAGTCATACAGCACGGAAACAGGCCTTTCAGTCCAAACATTCCATGCCAACCAGGGGTGGCACGGTGGCTCAGTGGTTAGCACTGCTGCCTCACAGCACCAGGGTCCCAGGTTTGATTCCAGCCTCAGGCGACTGACTGTGTGGAGTTTGCACATTCTCCTTGTGTCTGCGTGGGTTTCCTCCGGGTGCTCTGGTTTCCTCCCACAGTCCAAAGATGTGCTGGTCAGGTGAATTGGCCATGCTAAATTGCCCATAGTGTTAGGTGCATTAGTCAGAGGGAAATGGGTCTGGGTGGGTTACTCTTCGGAGTGTGAGTGTGGACTGGTTGGGCCAAAGAGCCTGTTTCCACACTGTAGGGAATCTAAAAAAAAATCCCAAACTAATCTAGTCTCATTTGCCTGCGCTTGGCCCATATCCCTCCAAACCTTTCCTGTTCATGTAATTATCCAAATGTCTTTAAACATTGTAACTGTACTTGAATCCACCACTTCCTCAGAAAGTTCATTCCTCTGAACCCTTTCCAAAGCTTCCATATCCTTCCTATAATGTGGTGACCAGAACTGCACGTAATACTCCAGGTGCGGCCGCACCAGTTTCTGGATCAGTGGTGCTGGAAGAGCACAGCAGTTCAGGCAGCATCGAGGAGCTTCAGCAAAATCGACGTTTCGGGCAAAAGCCCTTCATCAGGCCGCACCAGTGTCTTGTTCAGCTGAAGCGTGACCTTGTGGCTCCAAAACTCAATCCCCCGACCAATAAACACCAACACACCGTATACCTTCTGAACAACCCAATCAACCTGGATGGCAACTTTCAGGGATTTATGCACCTGGACACAGATCTCTCAGTTCATTCACACTGCCAAGAATTTTACCATTAGCCCAGTACTCTGCTTTCCTGTTAATTCTTTTGAAGTGAACTATATCACACTTTTCCACATTAAACTCCATTTGCCACCTCTCAGCCTAGCTCTGCAGCTTATCTATGTCTCTCTGTAACCTACAACATCCTTCGTCACTATCCACAACTCTACCGACTTTAGTGTCATACACAAATTTACTAACTCATCCTTCTACACCCTCATCCAGGTCATTTATAAAAATGACAAACAGCAGTGGCCCCAAAACAGATCCTTGCGGTACCCCATTAGTAGCAGAACTCCAGGATGAACATTTCCCATCAAACACCACCCTCGGGTCCTCTTTCAGCTCGCCAATTACTGATCCAAACTGCTAAATCACCGTCAATCCTGAAACTTCTTATTTTATGCAGTAGCCTAACATGTGGAACCTTATCAAAAGCCTTACTGAAATCCATATACACCACATCAACTGCTTTACCCTCATCCACCTGTTTGGTCACCTTCTCGAAGAACTCAGTAAGGTTTGTGAGTCACAACCTATCCTTCACAAAACAGTGTTGACTATCCATAATCAAACTATTCCTTTCCAGGTGACTAGAAATCCTATCCCTTATAACCGTTTCCAACACCTTATCCACCACTGAAGTATGGCTCGCTGGCCTATAATTACCAGGATTGTCCCGACTCCCCTCCTTAAACAAGGGGACAACATATGCTATCCTCCAGTCTTCAGGAACTATTCCTGTTAACTGTGATGACATAAAGATGAAAGCCAAAGGCTCTGCAATTTCCTCCCTGGCTTCCCAAAGACTCCAAGGATAAATCCCATCCAGCCCAGGGGACTTATCTATTTTCAGATCTTCCAAAATTATCAACCTCAATCCCATCTAATCTTGTAACCTGTGTCTCCGTATTCTCAATAACATTGCCCTTTTCCAATGGGAATGCTGGTGAAAAGTATTCATTAAGGGCTTCCCCTATGTCCTCAGATTCCACACACAACTTCCCACTGCTGGCTTTGATTGACACTAATCTTACTCTCGTCATTCTTTTATTCCTGATGAACCTATAGAAGGCCTCAGGGTATTCCTTGATCCTATCTGCCAAAAACTTCCCGACTCTTCTTCTACCAAAATGCAATAGCTCACACCTATCCAAAGTTACCTCTGTAAACTCTACCTGCCATTCCTCAGCCCAGTAGCCCAGTTGATGAAGATGTCACTGCATTCCCAGATAACCTTCTTCACTGTCCACTATAGCTCCAGTCTCAGCGTCATCTGTACACTTATTAACCATGCCTTCTATTTTCTCATCTAAATCATTGAAATAAATGGCAAACAAATGGGGACCCAGTACCGATGTCTGTGAAACACCACTGGTCACAGGCCTCCAGTTTAAAAAATAACCCTCCACCATTACTCTCAATCTCCTACTGTTTAGCCAAGTTTGATTCCAATTGCCAAACCCACCCTGAATCCCATGCGATCTAACTTTACTAATTAGTCTACCATGCAGAATCCTGTCAAAGGCTTTACTAATATCCAAATAAACAATGTCTACTTTATCTGCCAAGACTGTTCCTATTCCCCCATTGCCCTCCAGATCTCTGTAGTCATCATTGGACTCTCAATTTCAGGTAATTAATGGATTCAAATTAGATTAGATTAGATTAGATTAGATTACTTTACAGTGTGGAAACAGGCCCTTCGGCCCAACAAGTCCACACCGACCCGCCGAAGCCCAACCCACCCATACCCCTACATTTACCCCTTACCTAACACTACGGGCAATTTAGCATGGCCAATTCACCTCATCTGCACATCTTTGGACTGTGGGAGGAAACCGGAGCACCCGGAGGAAACCCACGCAGACACGGGGAGAATGTGCAAACTCCACACAGTCAGTCGCCTGAGGCGGGAATTGAACCCGGGTCTCTGGTGCTGTGAGGCAGCAGTGCTAACCACTGTGCCACCATGCCGCCCACAAATGCTCCCATCTGCCATGTGGCACATCCGGGAGGGGGAGAATTACCTGGACACTTTGTTTCAGGAGGCAGTCACACCTGGGAGATTAAGTAATTCACACTCAGTCAGTGATCAGGGACATCAGAGTGTGACTGTAAGTGAGGCAGGTAGGGGGATTCTGAGTTCAGGAGTGCAGGAGCCTCAGCCCTTGACCTTGTCCAACAGGTATGAGATTTTTGCTCCCTGTACGGATGAGGAAAAGGGCTCTGGACAGGATGAGCCAGCTGACCACAGCACCATGGTGCAGAAGGCCATTCAAGAGGGGGGAGCAAAAAGACAAGTAGTTGTTATAGGGAATTCTATAATTAGGGGGACAGATAGTATCCTTTGCAAGCCGGATCGGGAGTCTCGCATGGTGTGTTGCCTACCCGGTGCCAGGGTGCGAGACATCTCCGACCGTCTTGAAAGGATATTGGAGCGGGAGGGGGAGGATCCAGTTGTTGTGGTCCACGTTGGGACTAACAACATAGGCAAAGCTAGGGTGGAGGACCTGTTTGGGGATTATCGAGCACTAGGAAGGAAATTGAAGTACAGGTCCTCAAGGGTCATAATCTCCGGATTGCTACCCGAGCCATGTGCCAATTGGCATAAGGGATAAGAAAATTAGGGAAGTAAACACGTGGCTAAGGGATTGGTGTGGGAAAGAGGGATTCCACTTCATGGGGCATTGGCATCAGTTTTGGAAGGGGGGGGGGGGGGAATCTGTACCGTTGGGACGGTCTCCACCTGAACCGATCAGGTACCAATGTTCTAGCGAAGAGGATAAATAGGGTGGTCAGTAGGACTTTAAACTTTTGAGTTGGGGGGGGGGGGAAGGGAAAGTGAAAGCGACAGGGAGTATGGAGTTAAAAGGAAAGTGAAGCAGGAGGATAGCATATATGCAGGTGGATTTTACCTTGAGGCAGATTAGGAATGCAACAAAAAGGAAGGATAACCTAGGACATCTTATGACTTCCAATATCTCTAATGATAAGAAAGTTAACATTAAGGCACTTTACCTGAATGCTCGTAGCATTCGTAACAAAGTAGACGAACTAATGGCACAGATCATCGTGAATGATTATGATGTGGTAGGCATTACAGGGGGGTCAGGACTGGCAGTTAAACATCCAAGGATTTACAACTTATCGAAAAGACAGGGAGGTGGGCAGAGGGGGTGGGGTGGCCTTGTTAGTTAAGAACAAAATTAAATCTATGGCACTGAATGACATAGCGTCGGATGATGTGGAGCCTGGAATTGAGGAACCACAAAGGCAAAAAAACCATAGTAGGAGTTATGTACAGACCTCCTAACAATGGTCATGACCAGGGGTGCAACATGTACCGGGAAATAGAGAAGGCATGTCAGAAAGGCAAGGTCACAGTGATCATGGGAGACTTCAACATGCAGGTGGACTGGGTAAATAATGTTGCCAGTGGATCCAAAGAAAGGGAATTCATGGAATGCTTACAGGATGGTTTTTTTGGAACAGCTTGTCATGGAGCCGACAAGGGAGCAGGCTATTCTGGACCTAGTGCTATGTAATGAACCAGACTTTATAAAAACTCTTAAAGTAAGGGAACACTTAGAAAGCAGCAACTATAATATGGTAGAGTTCAGTCTGCAGTTTGAAAGAGAGAAGGCAAAATTCGGATGTAATGGTGTTATGGTTAAATAAAGGTAATTATGAGGGCATGAGAGAGGAACTGACGAAAATCGACTGGAAGCAGAGCCTAGTGGGGAAGACAGTAGAGCAAAAATGGCAGGAGTTTGTGAGTAAAATTGAGGACACTGTACAGAGGTTCATCTCCAAGAAGAGAAAGATTATCCGGGGAGGGATTAGACAGCCATGGCTGACAAAGGAAGTCAGGAAATCTATCAAAGAAAAAGAGAGAGCCTATAAAGTGGCCAAGAGCACTGGGAAATCAGAAGATTGGGAAGGCTACAAAAACAGAGGATAAAGAGAGAAATAAGGAAGGAGAGGATCAAATATGAAGGTAGGCTAGCTAGTAATATTAGAAATGATAGTAAAAGTTTCTTTCAATACATAAGAAACAAACGACAGGCAAGAGTAGACATTGGACCACTTCAAACTGATGCTGGAAGCCTAGTGATGGGAGATAAGGAAATAGCAGGAGAACTTAATAAGTACTTTGCGTCAGTCTTCACAGTGGAAGACATGAGTAATATCCCAACAATTAAAGGGAGTCAGGGGGCTGAGTTGAGTATGGTTGCCATTACAAAAGAGAAAGTGCTAGAAAAGCTAAAAGGTCTTAAAATTGATAAATCTCCTGGCCCTGATGGGCTACATCCTAGAGTTCTGAGGGAGGTGGCTGAAGAAATAGCGGAGGCGTTGGTTGAGATCTTTCAAAAGTCACTGGAGTCAGGGAAAGTCCCGGATGATTGGAAGATCGCTGTTGTAACCCCCTTGTTCAAGAAAGGATCAAGACAAAAGATGGAAAATGATAGGCCAATTAGCCTAACCTCGGTTGTTGGTAAAATTCTAGAATCCATCATTAAGGATGAGGTTTCTAAATTCTTGGAAGAGCAGGGTCGGATTAGAACAAGTCAACATGGATTTAGTAAGGGGAGGTCGTGCCTGACAAACCTGTTAGAATTCTTTGAAGAGGTGACAAGTAGATTAGACTGGGGAAACCCAGTGGATGTGATCTACCTAGACTTCCAAAAGGCCTTTGATAAGGTGCCACACGGGAGGCTGCTGAGCAAGGTGAGGGCCCATGGTGTTTGAGGTGAGCTACTGGCATGGATTGAGGATTGGAAGTCTGACAGAAGGCAGAGAGTTGGGATAAAAGGTTCTTTTTCGGAATGGCAGCCAGTGACAAGCGGTGTCCCGCAGGGTTCAGTGTTGGGGCCGCAGCTGTTCACATTAAATATTAATGATCTGGATGAAGGCACTGGGGGAATTCTAGTGAAGTTTGCCGATGATACGAAGTTAGGTGGACAGGCAGGTAGTACTGAGGAGGTGGGGAGGCTGCAGAAGGATCTCAACAGTTTGGAGGAGTGGTCCAGGAAATGGTTGATAGAATTCAATGTGAGCAAATGCAAGGTCTTACACTTTGGGAAAAAGAATACAAGCTTGGATTACTTTCTAAACGGTGAGAAAATTCGTAAAGCCAAAGTACAGAGGGATCTGGGAGTGCTAGTCGAGGATTCTCTAAAGGTAAACATGCAGGTTGAGTCCGTGATTAAGAAAGCGAATGCAATGTTGTCAATTATCTCAAGAGGGTTGGAATATAAAAGCAGCGATGTGCTACTGAGACTTTATAAAGCTCTGGTTAGGCCCCATTTGGAGTACTGTGTCCAGTTTTGGTCCCCACACCTCAGGAGGGACATACTGGTACTGGAGCGTGTCCAGCGGAGATTCACACGGATGATCCCTGGAATGGTAGGTATAACATACGATGAATGGCTGACAATCCTGGGATGTATTCATTGGAGTTTAGAAGATTAAGGGGAGATCTAATAGAAACTTACAAGATAATACATGGCTTGGAAAAGGTAGACGCTAAGAAATTGTTTCCATTAGGCGAGGAGACTAGAACCCGTGGGCACAGCCTTAGAATTAGAGGGGGTAAATTCAGAACAGAAATGCGGAGACATTTCTTCAGCCAGAGAGTGGTGGGCCTGTGGAATTCATTGCCACGGAGTGCAGTAGAGGCCGGGACGCTAAATGGCTTCAAGGCAGAGATTGATAAATTCTTGATGTCACAAGGAATTAAGGGCTACGGGGAGAATGCTGGTAAGTGAAGTTGAAATGCCCATCAGCCATGATTAAATGGCAGAGTGGACTCGATGGGCTGAATGGCCTTACTTCCACTCCTATGTCTTATGGTGGGATTCAGACCTGGGTCCCCAGAGCATTTCCTGGGTTTTGGATTACCAGTCCAGCGCTAACACCATTGCACCATCACCTCCCTTTGAACAATGACACCATATTGACTGTCCTTCAGTCCTGTGGCCGAGGAATTGATACTTATTCTCAGCATCATTGTACGTTCTTCCCTTGGCTCACTGAACAACCTGGAATACATTTCATCCGGCCCAAGAGAATTATCTGCTCTTTAAGCCTGTTAGATCACTCAGAACCTCCTCACTGTCTGCTCATTAATGGGATCACAGACGTCCTCCTTGGTATCGACAGCCACATCGTCTTTCTCATGAGTGGACACTGACACAAGAACCGTCCCTTCATCCTCTAGCTCCAGGCTCCAATTTCTGCTGTGCTCCAGTCTTGCCCCAGTTTAATGGGCACGATTGTTTCCCTCATTATCCTTTTACACTTACTGCACCTATAAAACACCTTTGGATTTTCCTTTGCTTTACTGTATCTTCATGTCCCTTTTCACTCTCCAATTTCTTTTTGAGGTTCCCTCTGGCACCCTCTGTACACTTCCAGGGCTCCTGCTGTTTGGAGCCCTTGGTCTGTTCCTTTCTCTCCTTATCCAATACTGTGGATCCCTCAATGTCCAGGCGCCACTGGATTTGATGGTCCCACTCTTTTACTTTATTGGACCATGTTGGGCCTGTTCTCTGTACATTCCCTTCTTGAATGCACCCCACTGTTCAGAGACAGATTATTCTTTGACTGTTAAGGGGTCTGTGAACCAAGCAAGACTACAGTAGATTCAGAGTAGTTCTTTTTGATTTAGATCAAACATTCTGGAATGAGAAAAGGATCATTACCAATCTTGTAATAAAAGAACTATTAGGGATGTGTGACCACAATATAGGTCATTCCTGAATTTACAGATTGTGACAAGTGAGGTAACTGTAAAAACATAAGAGTATAGTGGATCAGGCAACTCCTGGAGCTGGCTCCATCATTTGACACGATCCCAGCTGATCTCATCGACATGTTCCCACCTGCTCTCCATAAGCCTTTAATCTGTTACTAATTAAAAGCCTGTCTGTCTCTTCCTTCAATTTACTCATTATCACAACATCAACTACACTCTGTGTAGTGAATTCCATGGATTCATGATATTTTCAGAGAAACAATTTCTCATTATCTCTGTTTTAAACCAGCTGCTCTTTATCCTAAAACAATGACCTCTCATGAAGTGCTTCGAGAGGCTGGTCATGGTCCACACTGACTCCAGTCTCCCCTGCCTCGATTCCCTACAATATACCGGCCAATGTGACAGGTCCGCAATGGATGCCATTTCTCTCACCCTGCACTCATCCCTGATATAAAGACCAAAGAACAAAGAACATTTATAGCCCAAGAACAGGCCCTTCGGCCCTCCAAGCCTGAGCCGATCCAAATGTACTGTCTAAACCTGTCACCCAATTCCTTAGCATCTGTATCCCTCTGCTCCCCACCTACTCGTGCATCTGTCCAGACGCACCTTAAATGAATCTACTCTGCCTGCCTCTACCACCTCCTGCTGGCAACACGTTCCAGGTATTGCACCCTCTCCAAAGCTTCCATATCCTTTTGGTAATGTGGCGACCAAATCAAGGACACCTACGTCAGAAACCCTGCTCATTGACTCCAGTTCCACCTTCAGCACCATCATCCCCTCCAGACTGATCTCAAAACTCCGAGACCTTGGTCTCAGCTCCGCCCCCCCCCCCCGCAGCTGGATTCTCAGCTTCCTGACCCACAGACCGCAGGCAGTGAGGATAGACAACAGCACCTCCTCCACGAGGACCCTCAACACTGGGGCCCCCCAAGGATATGTTCCCAGCCCCCTCCTGTACTCCCTGTACACCCACAGCTGTGTGGCCAAACTCTGAACAAACTCCATCTACATGATCGCTGATGACAGCACCGTGGGAGGATGGACATCTAACAACAACGAGTCAGAATAGAAAAGGGAGATAGAGGGCTTGGTGATGTGGTGTAATGAGAACAACCTCTCTCTCAATGTCAGCAAAACTAACAAACTGATCATTAACTTCAGGAAGAAAGTAGAAGAACATGCCCCCAGCTACACCAACGGAGCGGAGGCTGAGAGGGTGAAGAGCGTCAAGTTCCTCAGAATGACACAATCGACAATCTGTCCTGGATTTCCCACGTAGATGCGACGGTCAAGAAGGTACAATAACGCCTTTTCTTTCTCAGGCAGCTCAGGATATTCAGCATGTCCATAAGGACCCTCACCAACTTCTACAGATACACCATTGAGAGCAGACTGTCCAGGTGTATAACAGCCTGATACGGTAACAGCTCTGCCCAGGACCGTCAGAAACTGCAGAAGGTTGTGTGCACAGCCCAGACCATCACGGTATCCACCCTCCCATCCATGGACTCCATTTACACAGCTCACTGCCACAGAGAGGCTGCCAACATCATCAAAGGCCCCTCCCATCCCGGTAATGATCTCCTACAATCTCTTCCATCAGGCAGGGGATACAGAAGCTTGAACACATTCACCAACAGGTTCAGGAACAGCTTCTTCCCGGCCTTTATCACACGGACGGATGGACTCTCTAACCTACAATAATGCTGATCTTGCTATCGCTGATCTCGCTGAGTAGCGCCCTGTGCAGTATAACCTGTATGCCTCAATGTGTGTAAGTTTGTTTTTTCCCCAATAACCCATGTGTCCTTCCTTACTATGATCTGCCTGTTCTGCTCACAAACAAAGCTTTTTACTGTCCTTAGATTCAAGTAACAATCAATCAAATCCATCAATCAATCAATCAAATCCATCAGCCAATCAAATCCATCAGTCAATCATATGAGGAAACATCTCTTAACATCTATTTTGTCAGTTCCCTTCAGCAGCTTATTTTTGATCTCTTCTCGTTCTTCTAAACTCCAGAACGTATTGGCCTAAACTGCTCAATCTCTCTTCGTAGGATAAACCCTTTATCTCTGGAATCAAGCCAGTGAACCTCCTCTGAGCTGCCTCCAATACATCTCCATCCCTCCCCAGGTTAGGGGACCAAAACAACTCGCCAGGTACAGTCTCACTCATAACTAATACAGCTGCAGAAACACCTCACCTTTTTTAATACTCTCTTCCTTTCACAATTAATGTCAAAATTCAATTTGCCTTTGTTCTTGTTGCTGACTCCCCATGCTGGTTTTCTACAGTTTATGCATGAGAACACTCAGATCCCTCTGCACTGAAGCACTCTGAAGTTACTCTCCATTCCAATATATAAGCTGCCTTTTTATTCCTCTGAACAAATGGGTAAGCTCACATCTAACCATGTTAAACTCAATCTGTCACATGTAGGTAACTCATTTATTCCATCCATATTTGTTTGCAAGTATTTTAATTCTGCTTTGCAACTTACTTTACCACTGATTACAAAGAATAAAGAATAGGACATCACAGGATCAGGTCCTCTGGCCTACAACACAGGCCTCTGGCCAATGCACAGTACCTATTCCTCTCTTTGTCTTATTTGTCGACCAAGATACCTCTTAAACATTGCTAACGTGTCTGCTTCCACCACCTTGACTGGCAGCATGTTCAAGGCACCCACCACCCTCTGGGTGAAGTGTTTTCATAGAACTTAGAACATTACAGCGCAGTACAGGCCCTTCAGCCCTCGATGTTGTGCCGATCTGTGAAACCAATCTGAAGCCCATCTCGCCTATACTATTCCGTTCTTGTCCATATATCTATCGAATGACATTTAAATGCCCTTAAAGTTGATGAGTCTACTGCTGTTGCTGGCAGTGCCTTCCATGCCCTGCTACTCTCTGAGTAAAGAAACTACCTCTGACATCTGTCCTATATCAGCCCTCAATTTAAAGCTATGTCCCCTCGTGCTAACCATCACCATCCGAGGGAAAATGCTCTCACTATCCATGCCATCTAACCCTCTGATTATCTTGTACGTCTCTATTAAGTCACCTTTCAACCTTCTTCTCTCTAGCGAAAACAGCCTCAAGTCCCTCAGCCTTTCCTCGTAAGACCTTCCTTCCATACCAGGCAACATCCTAGTAAATCTCCTCTGCACCCTTTCCAAAGCTTCCACATCCTTCTTATAAATACAGTGACCAGAACTGTACACAATACTCCAAGTGCAGCCGCACCAGAGTTTTGTACAGCTGCAACATGACCTCATGGTTCCGGAACTCAATCGCTTATTAATAAAAGCTAACACAATGTATGCCTTCTTAACAACCCGATCAACCTGGGTGGCAACTTTCAAGGATCTATGTACATGGACACCAAAATCTCTGTGTTCATTGACACACCAAGAATCTTACCATTAATCCAGTACTCTGCATTCCTATTGCTCCTTCCAAAGTGAATCACCTCATACTTTTCCACATTAAACTCCAAACTTGTCCCAGGTCCAAGTCCACTCTCTAAACCTGTCACCCAATTCCTAAGCATCAGTATCCCTCTGCTCCCCACCTTCTCATGCATCTGTCCAGATGTTCTTAAATGAATTTACCGTGCCTGCCTCTACCACCTCCACTGGCAACGTGTTCCGAACACCCACCACCCTCTGTGTGAAGTACTTGCCGCGTGTATCCCCCTTAAACTTTCCACCTCTCACCTTGAAAGCATGACCTCTCGATATTGAATCCTTCACCCTGGGGAAAAAGCTTGTCTCTATCCACCCTGTCTATACCCTTCATGATTTTGTAAACCTCCATCAGGTCCCCCCTCAATCTCCTTTTTTCTAATGAAAATAAACCTAACCTACTCAACCTCTCTTCATAGCTAGCTCCTTCCATACCAGGCAACATCCTCGTAAACCTTCTCTGCACCCTCTCCAAAGCGTCCACATCCTTTTGGTAATGTGGCGACCAGAACTGTACACAGTATTCCAAATGCAGCCGAACCAATGTCTTGTACAATTTTAACATGACTTGGCAGCTCTAATACTGAATACCCCGTTCGATGAAGGTAAGCGTACTATATGCCTTCTTGACCACTCTATCCACCTGTGCAGCAACCTTCAGGGTACAATGGACCTGCACTCCCAGATCGCTCTGCTCATCAACCTTTCCCAAGGCTCTTCCATTTACTGTATAATTTGCTCTAGAATTAGACTTCCCAAAATGCATCACCTCACATTTGTCTGGATTGAACTCCATCTGCCATTTCTCCCCCCAACTCTCCAGTCTATCTATATCCTCCTGTATTCTGTGACAGTTTCGTATGTTATTCCACCAATCTTTGTGTCATCTGCAAACTTGCTGATCATACCAACAGTGCCCTCTTCCAGATCATTTATGTATATCACAAACAACAGTGGCCCCAGCACTGATCCCTGTGGAACACCACTGGTCACCTTTCTCCATTTCGAGAAACTCCCTTCAACTACTACTCTCTGTCTCCTGTTGCTCAAACAGTTCCTTATCCACCTCGCTAGAACACCCTGCACACCATGTGACTTCACTTTCTCCATTAGTCTACAATGGGGAACCTTATCAAACGCCTTACTAAAGTCCATGTATATGACATCTATAGCCCTTCCTTCATCTATCAACTTGGTTACTTCCTCAAAGAACTCTATTAGGTTGGTAAGGCACAAACTCTCCCGGACAAAACCATGTTGCCTATCACTGATAAGCCCATTCTTTTCCAAATGTAAATAGATCCTATTCCTCAGTACCTTCTCCAGCAACTTTCTCACCACCGACGTCAGGCTCACTGTTTGTAGTTATCTGGAATATCCCTCCTGCCCTTCTTGTAAAGGGGGACAACATGAGCAACACTCCAGACCTCCGGCACCTCACCTGTATTTAAGGATGCTACAAAGTTATCTGTCAGGGCCCTAGCTATTTCCTCTCTCGCCTCCCTCAGCAATCTGGGATAGATCCCATTTGGTTCTGGGGATTTGTCCACAGTCATATCCTTTACCCTACCGAACACATCTTCCCTCCTTAAGTCAACGTAATCCACAGTAAACAACTTCTATCTTTAATTTCAGCATTCATCATTTCCCGTTCCTCAGTGAGCACTGACGCAAAGTAAACATTGAGAATCTCACCCATTCTCTCAGGTTCAGCACACAATCTTCCTTCGTTATCCTTTAGTGGACCAACCGTTTCTCTGGTTACCCTCTTGCTTCTTACATAAGAATAAAGGGCCTCAGGATTCTCCTTAATTCTGCTCACTAAAGGTATTTCCTGACCCCTTTTAGCCTGCTTGATTCCTCGTTTAAGACTAGTCCTACTCTTCCAATATTCCTCCAAGGCCCGTTCTGTTCTTAGCTGGCCTAGCTCATTCCCCAACATCGGGTCCAATATGGCCCCTTCCCTCGTCGGAGTATTGACATACTGCTCTAGAAAACTCTCCTGGACGCTTCTTACAAATCCTACCCCATCCAGACCTCTGACACTAAGTGGGAAAATGAAAATCTCCCATCACCACCACCTTGTTGCCTCTACATCTTTTCATAATCTGTTGACCTATATGTTCTTTGACGTCACACTCATTGTTGGGAGCTATTGCTGATCCTGCCAAGCCCACACCCTGTGCAATGTAACCTGTATGCCTCTAAGTCTTTCTCTGATCTGTACATCCTTCCTCACTGTGATCTGCCTGAACTGTTTGTAAAGAAAGTTTTTCACTGTACTTCAGTACACATGACAATAAATGAATGAATCAAGTACTTTAGTAAAGTTCATGGAGACAACTGAAAACAACAAATGCTGGAAATCTCAGTGGGTCAGAAAGCATCAGAGCTCTGATCAGCATTATTTGTGGTTAGAGAGTCCATCCTTCAGTGTAATAACAGCCGAGAAGAAGCTGTTCCTGAACCTGTCGGTGAATGTGTTCAAGCTTCTGTATCTTCTGCCTGATGGAAGAGGTTGTAGGAGATCATTACCGGGGTAGGAGGGCCCTTTGATGATGTTGTCTATACTCGAAATATTAGTCTACTCTCTCCCCATGGCTGCTGTCTGACCCACTATTGCTTCCAGTACATGTACAGATTCCAGTGAGTGCAGTTATTTGTTCCTCTATGGAGACATCACCTATTCTTGTCATGTCCTTAAAAATCCTGTTTAATTTGTTGAAATTTTCAGACTGTACAGCAGAGGGATGGATCCTTTGACCCACAATGTTGTGCTGAACATGACACCACATTAACCTCAACCCTTCTGTCTGCCCTTGCTCCATATCCCTCCATTCCTTGCATGTGCCGATCTAAAAGTCCCTTAAACACCCCTCATGTATCCATATCTGCCTCCACTATCAACCCGAGCAGCTTGCTCCAGACTCCGACCATTCTCTGTGTAAAAAAACCTGCCCCACAAATCTTCTTTGAACTTTCCCCCTCTCATCTTAAATGCATGCCTCCTAGTTTTAGACATTTCAACTCTGTGAAAAATATTCTGACCGTCAACCCTATCAATGCATCTCATAATTTTATAGACTTCTTCAAGTCTCCCCTCAGCCTCTACCACTCCAGGGAAAACAACCCGAGTTTTTCCAGCCTCTCCTTATAGCCCATACCCTCTAATCCACGTAGCATCCTGGGAAACCTCTTCTGCGCCCTCTCTAAAGCCTCTACATCCTTCCTGGAATGTGGTGTCCAGAACTGAAAGCAATACTTTAAATGTGGCCAAACCAAAATCTAATAAAGCTGCAACAAGACATCATAACTCTTGTTTCAATTCCCCAATCAATAAAGGCAAGCATGCCAGACACCTTCTTTCCCACCCTCTCTACTTTACTATGAGGAACCTTATCAAATGCCTGACTAAAGTCCATGTATATGACACCTACAGTCCTTCCTTCATCTATCAACTTGGTCACTTCCTCGAAGAACTAAGGCACAATCTCCCCCACACAAAACCATGTTGCCTATCACTGATAAGCCCATTAGAACATAGAACATAGAAGAATACAGCACAGTACAGGCCCTTCGGCCCTCGATGTTGCGCCGATCCAAGCCCACCTAACCTACACTAGCCCACTATCCTCCATATGCCTATCCAATGCCCGCTTAAATGCCTATAAAGAGGGAGAGTCCACCACTGCTACTGGCAGGGCATTCCATGAACTCACGACTCGCTGAGTAAAGAATCTACCCCTAACATCTGTCCTATACCTACCACCCCTTAATTTAAAGCTATGCCCTCTCATAATTCTTTTCTAAATATAAATAGATCCTATCCCTCACTACCCTCTCCAGCAACTTTCCCACCACCGACGTCAGGCTCACTGGTCTGTAGTTACCTGGAATATCCCTACTACCCTTCTTGTACAGGGGGACAACATGAGCAACTCTCCAGTCCTCCGGTACCTCACCTGTGTTTAAGGATGCCACAAAGATATCTGTCAGGGTCCAACTATTTCCTCTCTCACCTCCCTCAGCAATCTGGGATAGATCCCATCCGGTCCTGGGGATTTGTCCACCTTAATAACCTCTAGCCTACCCAACACATAGAACATAGAACAGTACAGCACAGAACAGGCCATTCAGCCCACAATGTTGTGCCGACCATTGATCCTCATATACGCACCCTCAAATTTCTGTGACCATATGCATGTCCAGCAGTCTCTTAAATGTCCCCAATGACCTCGCTTCCACAACTGCTGCTGGCAATGCATTCCATGCTCTCACAACTCTCTGTGTAAAGAACCCACCTCTGACATCCCCTCTATACTTTCCTCCAACCAGCTTAAAACTATGACCCCTCGAGTTAGTCATTTCTGCCCTGGGAAATAGTCTCTGGCTATCGACTCTATCTATGCCTCTCATTATCTTGTACACCTCAATTAGGTCCCCTCTCCTCCTCCTTTTCTCCAATGAAAAAAGTCCGAGCTCAGTCAACCTCTCTTCATAAGATAAGCCCTCCAGTCCAGGCAGCATCCTGGTAAACCTCCTCTGAACCCTCTCCAAAGCATCTACATCTTTCCTATAATAGGGCGACCAGAACTGGACGCAGTATTCCAAGTGCGGTCGAACCAAAGTTTTATAGAGCTGCAACAGGATCTCAAGGCTCTTAAACTCAATCCTCCTGTTAATGAAAGCCAAAACACCATATGCTTTCTTAACAACCCTGTCCACTTGGGCAGCCATTTTAAGGGATCTATGTACCTGCACACCAAGATCCCTCTGTTCCTCCACACTACCAAGAATCCTATCCTTAATCCTGTACTCAACTTTCAAATTCGACCTTCCAAAATGCATCACCTCGCATTTATCCAGGTTGAACTCCATCTGCCACCTCTCAGCCCATATCTACATCCTGTCAATGTCCCGCTGCAGCCTACAACAGCCCTCTATACTGTCAACGACACCTCCAACCTTTGTGTCATCTGCAAACTTGCTGATCCATCCTTCAATCTCCTCATCCAAGTCATTAATAAAAATTACAAAGAGTAGAGGCCCAAGGACAGAGCCCTGTGGAACACCACTCAACGCTGACTTCCAGGCAGAATATTTTCCTTCCACTACCACTCGCTGTCTTCTATTGGCCAGCCAATTCTGTATCCAGACAGCTAAGTTCCCCTGTATCCCATTCCTCCTGACCTTCTGAATGAGCCTACCATGGGGAACCTTATCAAATGCCTTGCAGAAGTCCATATACACCACATCCACAGCTCGACCCTCATCAACTTTTCTAGTCACATCCTCAAAGAACTCGATAAGGTTTGTGAGGCATGACCTGCCCCTCACAAAGCCGTGTTGGCTGCATTTAATCAAGCCATGCTCTTCCAGATGGTCATAAATCCTATCTCTCAGAATCCTTTCTAACACCTTGCAGACGACAGACGTGAGACTGACTGGTCTGTAATTGCCGGGGATTTCCCTATTTCCTTTCTTGAAGAGAGGAATTACATTTGCCTCTCTCCAGTCCTCAGGTACGACTCCAGTGGAGAGCGAGGGTCCAAAGATCTTCGCAAGTGGCGAAGCAATTGCATTTCTCGTTTCCCAACGCAGCCGAGGATAAATCTGGTCCGGGCCTGGCGACTTGTCAATCTTAATGTTTGACAAAATTTTCAGCACATCAGCTTCCTCTATCTCTATCCATTCCAGCATGCACACCTGCTCTTCAAAGGTTTCATTCACTACAACGTTTGTTTCTTTCGTAAAGACAGAAGCAAAAAACTCATTTAGGACTTCCCCTACCTCCTCAGACTCCATACACAAATTCCCTATGCTATCCCTGATCGGGCCTACTCTTTCTTTGACCATTCTCTTATTCCTCACATTATTGTAAAATGCCTTTGTGTTCTCCCTAATCCGTTCTGCTAAGCCTTTCTTGTGCCCCCTCCTGGCTCTCCTCAGACCATTTTTAAGCTCCTTCCTTGCCTGCCTGTAATCCTCTAGAGCTGAGCTCGACCCTAGCTTCCTCCACCTTATGTAAGCTACCTTTTTCCTTTTGACAAGAAGCTCCACTGCTCTCGTCATCCAAGGTTCCTTTATCTTACCACTTCTTGCCTGTCTCAGAGGGACATATTTATTCATCACTTGCAACAACTGTTCCCTATTTATGCAAATGTGATCCAGAGTAATCAAACTTCTATCTCTAATCTCAACATTCATCATGTCCCTCTCCTCAGTGAACACTGATGCAAAGTAATCATTCAGTATCTCACCCATTCTCTCAGGTTCAGCACACAGCCTTCCTTCGTTATCCTTTAGTGGGACCAATCCTTTCTCTAGTTTTCCGCTTGCTTATTATATAAGAATAAAATGCTTTGGGATTCTCCTTAATTCTGCTCGCTAAAGCTATTTCATGACCCCTTTTAGCCCACTTGATTCCTCATTTAAGACTTGTCCTACTCTTCCAATATTCCTTCAGGGCCTGTTCTGTTCTTAACTGCCTAGAGCTTATGTACGCTTCCCTTTTCCTCTTGGCCAGTCGTACAATTTCTCCCGTCATCCACGGTTCATGAATCTTGCCCTTCCTATCCTTTGCCTTCAATGGGACATGCCGATCCTGTACTATCTTTAACCTATCTTTGAAAGTCTCCCACATCTCAAATATGGGCTTCCCTTCAAATAGCTGTATCCAATCCACATTTCCCAGCTCCTGCCTAATTTTGATATAATTGGCCTTGGCCCAGTTTAGTACTCTTCCCTTAGGACCACTCTCTTCTTTATCTACAATTCTAAAACTTACAGAATTGTAGTCAGTGTTCCCAAAGAAATCCCCCACCGCAACTTCTACCATCTATCCTGGCTCGTTCCCCAGTACCAGGTCCAATATGGCCCCTTCCTCGTCGGACTATTGACATACTGCTCCAAAAATCTCTCCTGGACGCTTCTTACAAATTCTGCCCCATCCAGACCTCTGACACTAAGGATATCCCAGTCAATGTTGGGAAAGTTAAATCTCCCATCACCACCACCCTGTTGCCTCTACATCTTTCCATAATCTGTTAACCTATATGTTCTCCTACCTCACGCTCACTGTTGGGAGGCCTGTCTATTTACCCTATCCATGCTCCTGATGATTTTATAAACCTCTAACCCTCAGTATTGGAGCCCACCCTGGTGCCCCGAATATTTGTAAATATAATCTTGAACAAATGAGAACTGCCTTTGCTTTATTTGCTGGCTGGAAACAAACTCCAATGTTTGTTTGTTTGTTCCTTTATATGCTACAGTATATAGCAAGGTCAAAAGTCAGACCACATCAGGTTATAGTCGAACAGGTTTATTTGAAATCACATGATTTTGGAGCACTGACCCTTTATCACATGAAGTTGAGTTCACCCTGACAAAGGGACTGCGCTCCAAAAGCCTGTGAGTTCAAACAAACCTGTTGGACTAGAACCTGGTATTGCATGACTTCTGACCTTGCCCACCCCAGTCCAACACTGACACCTCCATATCACTGAATAGAACCGAACTGTTGAAGTGACTATCTACGCATAAAAAAAATTGGATGAATAAAGTATATTTCTGAAATTAAAACAAAAGGGAGAGTTACAGGGACACCGGTTTCGGGAGACAGCCACAACTCTTAGATTAATTCACTTCACTCAAAAGGGAAAATGAAGTACACGTAAAGTTTAGGTGGCTAAAATCAGACTGGGCCCATGATGAAGGAAAGTAGGAACGAACCAGAGCAGGGAATCAGGGGAGCAAGAAGGGGCCGTAAAATGATCTTGTCAAATAGGGTTAAAGAGAATCCCAAGGTATTCGATACGTACATTAAAAACAAGAGCACAACAAGGGAGAAGGCAAGACCACTCAATGGGAAAGAAAGGAAGTTGTGCTTGGAGGCAGAGGATGTGGGTGCGATCCCAAATGAAGACTTTGCATCAGTATTCACCCAGGAGAAGGATATGGAGGATAGTGAGGTTTGGGTGGACCTTGATAATATGCTGGGTGGGGGGGTGGGGGGGGCTGGGGGTATGCATTTTGAGATCAACAAAGAAGTGGTGTTGGGTCTCTTGAAGAGCATTAAGATGGCTAAGTCCCTCGGGCCTGATGTTATTGACCCCTGGTTGTTGTGGTTCTGTTCGCCGAGCTGGAAGTTTTTGTTGCAAACTTTTCGTCCCCTGTCTCGGTGACATCCTCAGTGCTTGGGAGCCTCCTGTGAAGCGCTTCTGTGGTGTTTCCTCCGGCATTTATAGTGGCCTGTCCCTGCCGCTTCCGGTTGTCAGTTTCAGCTGTCCGCTGTAGGGGCTGGTATATTGGATCCAGGTCGATGTGTTTGTTGATGGAGTTTGTGGATGAGTGCCATGCTTCTAGGAATTCCCTGGCTGTTCTTTGTTTGGCTTGCCCTATAATGGTAGTGTTGTCCCAGTCGAATTCATGTTGCTTGTCGTCTGCGTGTGTGGCTACTAGGGATAGCTGGTCGTGTCGTTTCGTGGCTAGTTGATGTTCGTGGATGCGGATCATTAGCTGTCTTCCTGTTTGTCCTATATAGTGTTTTGTGCAGTCCTTGCATGGGATTTTGTACACTCCATTAGTTTTGCTCATGCTCATGAGTTTTGCTCATGCTGGGTATCAGGTCCTTCGTTTTGGTGAGTTGTTGTCTGAGAGTGGCTGTTGGTTTGTGTGCTGTTATAAGTCCTAGTGGTCGCAGTAGTCTGGCTGTCATTTCAGAGATGTTCTTGATGTATGGTAGTGTGGCTAGTCCTTTTGGTTGCGGCATGTCCTCGTTCTGTTGTCTTTCCCTTAGGCATCTGTTGATGAAATTGCGAGGATATCCGTTTTTGGCGAATACATTGTACAGGTGTTCCTCTTCCTCTTTTTGCAGTTCTGGTGTGCTGCAGTGTGTTGTGGCCCTTTTTAATAGTGTCTTGATGCAACTTCGTTTGTGTGTGTTGGGGTGGTTGCTTTCATAGTTCACTAAACGGCACTAAAAGAAAAAATGGCCAAACTAACACACAACAAAGAGGACACCACAACACACACCTGGGTTAAAAACCTCTCCCACAGACAGCTCACAGACACGGAAAGAACAATACTGCCCAAGGGACTCAACTACAACCACAGGGACGCCAAGACAGCAGACTTCCTAGCAGCACTAGAATGCACACTCAGGAGCAATGGACTGACAGAAGAGACACAACAAACAGTGAAGCAAAGTATCGTACCCCTGATAACAAGGAAAAGACAAACACATAGCCTCAACACCAAGGAGAGGGAAGCACTAAAATCACTAAGAAACAATAAGAACATAATCATACTACCAGCAGACAAAGGCAGAATGACGGTCATCCTGGACAAAGCAGAGTACATCCAAAAAGCACAACAACTACTTGCAGATACCAACACCTACCAAAAGAGAGAGTTTGACCCCACCCCACAGCTCACCAATAGGATAAACAACACACTGAGGAACCTGCAAAAAAACGGACAGATAACCAGGTCGGACCTACAGAGAATGAAACCTGAAAGCAACAACACCCCCAGATTCTATGGACTACCTAAAGTGCACAGACCAGACATCTCACTCAGACCCATAGTATCACTACCAGGGACACCATCACACAAACTGGCTAAAGAGCTACAACAGAAACTGAAACACCTGATCAGCGGATCCAGACTCTCTATACAATCAACACAGGAATTCTTGGACATCATCAGAAATACACACATAGACAAGGAAGAAACCATGGTCTCATTCGACGTAACGGCACTGTTCACGTCTATTTACAAAGCCCTAGCCAGAGAAACAATAGCCAACCTGCTGAACAGACATAACAGACAACAGGACGCTGAACCCATCAACAAAGACGGCATACTTAAACTACTGGACTTGTGCCTCACAACACACTTCACATTCAACAACCAGATATACGAACAAATCAACGGAACACCCATGGGCTCACCGATCTCGGGACTCACAGCAGAGGCAGTAATGCAAAGGTTAGAACAAACAGTCCGACCACAAATTCAACCCAAACTCATGGTCAGATATATCGATGACACGTTTGTAATCATTAAAAACACGGAAATAGAGAAAACACACCGGATCATCAACGCCACACTCACAGGAATCCGATTCACAAGAGGAGAAGAAAAGGACAAGCAACTCCCATTCCTAGACGTGATGGTACAGAGAACACCGAACGGAGAATTCACCACAAAGGTATACAGGAAAGCCACACACACAGACCAAGTCCTAAACCATGAAAGTAACCACCCCAACACACACAAACGAAGTTGCATCAAGACACTGTTCAAAAGGGCCACAACACACTGCAGTACACCAGAACTGCAAAAAGAAGAAGAGGAACACCTATACAAGGTATTCGCTAAAAACGGATACCCGCACAATTTCATCAACAGATGCCTAAGGAAAAGACCACGGAACGAGGACATGCCGCAACCCAAAGAACTAGCCACACTACCATACATCAGGGGCATTTCTGAACTGACAGCCAGACTACTGCGACCACTAGGACTCATAACGGCACACAAACCAACAGCCACGCTCAGACAACAACTCACCAGAACGAAGGACCCGATACCCAGCATGAGCAAAACCAATGTAGTGTACAAAATCCCATGCAAGGACTGCACAAAACACTACATAGGACAAACAGGAAGACAGCTAATGATCCGCATCCACGAACACCAACTAGCCACGAAACGACACGACCAGCTATCCCTAGTAGCCACACACGCAGACGACAAGCAACATGAATTCGACTGGGACAACACTACCATTATAGGGCAAGCCAAACAAAGAACAGCCAGGGAATTCCTAGAAGCATGGCATTCATCCACAAACTCCATCAACAAACACATCGACCTGGACCCAATATAGCGGCCACTACAGTGGACAGCTGAAACTGACAACCGGAAGCGGCAGGGACAGGCCACTATAAATGCCGGAGGAAACACCACAGAAGCGCTTCACAGGAGGCTCCCAAGCACTGAGGATGTCACTTAGACAGGGGACGAAACGTTTGCAACAAAAACTTCCAGCTCGGCGAACAGAACCACAGCAACGAGCACCCGAGCTACAAATCTTCTCACAAACTTTGAACCCCTGGTTATTGAGAGAGGCAAGAGAGGAAATTGCTGGGGTCTTGACCAAGATCTCTGTATCCTCACTGGCCACTGGAGAAGTCCCAGAGGACTGGTGAGTAGCTACTGTTGTTCCTCTGTTCAAGGAGGGAAATTGGGAAAATCCAGGAAATGATAGATCGGTAAGTCTCACATCAATGGTTGGGAAACTATTGGAGAGAAGTTGTAGAAAAACATAGAAAGTCAGGGTAGGAGTAGGCCATTCAGCCCTTTGAACCTGCCCCACCATTCAATATGATCATAGCTGATCATGCAGTTTCAGTGTCCCATTCCCACCATCTCCCCATATTCCTTAATCCCTTTATGCACAACGGCTATGTCCAGCTCCCTCTTGAATCTATCTAATGAACTGACCTCAAGGCTTCCTTGGGAGAGAATTCCACAGGTCCACAACTCTCTGAGGGAAGAAATTCTTCCTCATCTCAGTCCTGACTGGCTTACCCCTTATTGTGAGACTGTGACCCCTAGTTCTGGACTTCCCCAACATGAGGAACACTCTTCCCACATCTAACCTGTCCAGTGCCATACAGGACAGTTCCTGTACACATTTATCCACCATGATGAAGGCCTCCAAGCCCTTCATTTCTTCCTCTCCTGCCGGCCCAACCCATACCCTTCCACTGACACACTCATCGGAATGGCTGAACTGGTCCTCAACCTCAATAATTTCTCCTTCTAATCCTCCCACTTCCTCCTGAACAAAGGGGTAGACGTGGGCACCCGCACGGGCCCCAGCTATGCCTGCCTCTTTGTCGGGTACATGGAACAGGCGAAAGTGAGGACTGCAGATGCTGGAGATCAGAGTCTAGATTAAAGAGGTGCTAGAAAAGCACAGCAGGTCAGACAGTCCTGCTACTTGGATGCTGCCTGACCTGCTGTGCTTTTCCAGCACCACTCTAATCTTGACTCTGGGTACATGGAACAGTCCATCTTCCGTAGTTACACCGGCACCACTCCTCACCTCTTCCTCCGCTACATTGATGACTGCATCGGCACCACTTCATGCTCCCGCAAGGAGGTTGAACAGTCCATCAACTTCACCAACACCTCCCACCCTGACCTCAAATTCACCTGGACCATCTCGGACACCTCCCTCCCTCCCCTTCCTGAACCTCTCCATCTCCATTTCCTGTGACCGACTCAACATGGACATGTACTTCAAACCAATTGACTCCCACAGCTACCTGGACTACACCTCCTCTCACCCTACCTCCTGTATAAACACTATCCCTTACACACAATTCTTCTGCCTCCGCCACATCTGCTCCCAGAAGGACCAATTCCACCATAGAACATCCCAGATGATCTCGTTCTTCTCCTCTCACGTGGTTGACGATGCTCTCCAGTGCATCTCCTTCACTTCCTGTACCTCTGCCCTCAAAGCCCACCCCTCCAATCACATCAAGAACAGAACCCCTCCACTCCTCAGCTTCCACCCACCAACCTCCATATACATTGCAGCACACTTTGCCATTTTCACCACCTACAAATTGACCCCACCACCAGGATATATTTCCCTCTCCACCCCTGAGTTCCGCAGAAACCATTCCCTCCACGGCTCCCTTGTGAGGTCCACGGTTCCCACCAAATCACCCTCCCCTCCTGGCACCTTCCCCTTCCACCGCAAGAAGTATAAAACCTGCACCCACACCTCTTCCCTCACCTCCGTCTAAGGCCCCAAAGGCTCCTTCCACACCTGACAGAGATATACCTGTACTTCCACACACATCATCTCCTGTGTCCATTGCTCTCAGTGCATTCTCTTCTGCACTGGGGAGACAGGACGCAGGCTGGCAGAATGTTTTGGAGAATACGTCTGGGACACACGCACATGCTCCCTTCAGCGTTTGGAAAGCGGTGATAGAATCGGTTCTGATCAGTATGGATTCACTAAAGGGAAATCATGTTTGTCAAACCTTCTGGAATTATTTGAGGATGAGACTCGTGGAGTAGACAAGGGTGAATCAGTAAGTGTTGTGTACTTGGACTTTCAAAAGGCTTTTGACAAGAGTCTACACAAGAGATTAGTGAGGAAGTTTTAAAATTAAAATCATGGTATCGGAGGTAATTATTGACACGGATAGAGCACTGGTTGGCAAATAGGAAGCAGAGAGCTGGAATAAACCGGTCCTTTTCAGAGTGGCAGGCAGTGGTGAGTGGGGGACCGTAGGACTCAGTGCTGGGACCCCAGTTGTTCACAATATACATGAGCAATTTGGACAAAGGAATTGAATGCCGTATCTCCAAACTGCAGATGACACTAAGCTGGGTGGCAGTGTGTGCTGTGAGAAAGATGATAAGAGGCTGCAGGGTGACTTGGGCAGACTGGCTGAGACGGCAAATGCAATATAATGTGGATCAATGTGAGGTTATCCACTTTGATCACAAAAACAGGAAGGCAGATTATTGTCTGAACGGAGGCAGTTTAGGAAAAGGTGAGGGTGCAGCGAGACCTGGGTGTCATGGTGGAACAGTCACTGAAGGTTGGCGCGCAGGTGCAGCGGGCAGTAACGAAAGCTAATGCCATGCTTGCCTTCATAGTGAGAGGATTGGGGTATGGGAGTCAGGATATCTTGCTGCAGTTATACAGGGCCTTGGTGAGGCCACATCTTGAGTATTGCCTGGAGCTTTGGTCTCCGAGTCTGAGGAAGGACATTCTTGTTATTGACAGAGTCCAGTGAAGGTTCACCAGCCTGATACCCGGGATGGCAGGAATGATGTATGAGAAAAGACTGAATCAACTAAGCTTGTACTCACTGAAATTCAGAAGAATTAGGGGGATCTCATAGAAATATATAAAATCCTGATGGGACTAGACAGGCTAGATGTAGGAAGTATGTTCCTGATATTGGGGAAGACCACAACTAGGGGTCACAGTCTCAGAATAAGGAGTAAGCCATTCAGGACTGAATGAGGAAGAATGTCATCCCTCAGAGAGCTGTGAATCTGCAGAATTCTCTCCCACAGGAAGCTATCGGGGGGAGTTTATTCAATAGATTCAAGAAGGAGCCGGACATGGCCCTTGGGGCTAACGGTATTAAGGGATTTGGGGAGAGGGCAGGAATGGGACACTGAGTCTGCATGATCAGCCATAATGGGGCAGGCCGAATGGCCTACTTCTCTGATTTTGTATGTTTCTGTGAAGAGGCAAATGGCAGGGGATTTAAACATCTCTCTTTACAGTGGAAGACACTTGGAATGTTCCATTAATACTAAAGAATTTTGGGGAGGAATTAAGATAGTTAAGTTAGGTTAGATAATTAAGTTAGGTTAGTAATGACACACATCACCTCCAGCCTCCCAGACTGCTTGATCCACTACAATTTTCCTACCGTCACAATAGGTCCAGGCACTATCTCCCCACCTCTACACCCCATCCCTGGAACATCTGGTTAACAAGAACACACAATTATTTTATTCATCATAACTGTGTGACCTAATTATGGTCCAACTTCATTTACAAATTTACTGATGACACCACTGTAGTGAATCAGATCTCAAACAACGATGACACAGAGGACAGGAAAGAGATAGAGAGCTTCATGGCATGATGTAAAGACAACAATCTCTCCCTAAATATCAGCAAAATGAAGGAGCTGGTCATTGACATCAGTAAGTGCACGCTGACAGGTCTACGTTCAGACCATGACTCAGCCCAAATCAGGGGAACTATGGCTTTGTGTGGTCATGTGCAATAGGGAATGGTGCAGCAAATTGCTTCCATCCCTGTTGTGGTTTCCATTGACAGTGGACAATGGGGAGAGATGTAGACCCAGCTGATGATTCACTGTAAGCTCTTCTTCACGTGGAAGATAGGCTGATGATTCATTATCGCACAGGCAACACAATCCAAATGATGCTCAGTTTCTGATACATCAAACAGTTCCATTAAGAACAGCCAGTGGACACTAAAGAGTAGCAGATGCAGTTTAATTCAGATAAACGCAAGGTGTTGCATTTTGGCTGGACAAACCAGGGCAGGAGTTGCACAATTAATGGTAAGGCCCTGGGGAGTGTTGTCGAACAGAGGTTCAAGTACATAGTTCCTTGAAAGTGGCAGGGTGTTGAAGATGTTTGACACACTTCTCTTCCCTTATGTCATTGAGTACAGGAGTTGGGACGTTATGTTCCAGCGACACAAGACATTAATACGGCCACATTTGGAGTTCTGCAAACAATTCGGGTTGTACTGCTTTCGAAAGGATGTTATTGAACTGGAAAGGATGCAAAAAGGATTTACAAGAATGTTACTAAGATTGGATGGTTTGAGTTATCAGGAGAGGCTAGGGCTGTTTTCCCTGGAGCGTCAGAGGCTGAGGGGTGACCTTATAGAGGTTTATAAAATCATGAGGCAATTGGTTAGGATAAGTAGACAAGGCCCTTTTCCCCAGGGGATGGGTATAGGTTTAGGGTGAGAGGGGCAACATTTAAAATGGACCTAAGGGGCAACTTTTTCACGCAGAGGGTGTTACGTGTATGAAATGAGCTGCCAGAGGAAGTAGTGGAGGCTGGTACAATTACAGAATTTAAAAGGCATTTGGATGGGTGTATGAATAGGAAGGGTTTAGAGAGATATGGGCTAAATCCTGGCAAATTGGATTAGTTCAGTTTAGGATATCTGGTCAGCACAGATGAGTTGGACCCAAAGGTCTGTTTCCATGTAGTATGACTCTCTGACACTTGTCTCAAGAAGTGGAGTGGAGCCTTTCGCCAGTACCTGAATAGGTAGCCAGAATGTCTGAAATAAAAAGTGATTGGAGATTCCAATGTCCAGGAAAGATTCCTGACTCAATATGTAGAAAGGCCGACTAGAGCAGAGGCCGTATTGGATTTGATGCTTGGCGACGAACCACGTCAGGTGTCAGATGTCTCAGTGGGAGAACATTTTGGTTAAAGTGATCATATCTCCCTAACCTTTACTATACTCATTGAGAGGGATAGGAGTAGATGGCATGGGAAAGTACTTATTTTGGGGAGGGGGAATTACAATGCTATTAGGCAGGAACTGTTCAGCATAAATTGGGAACAGATGTTCTCGGGGAATGAACAACAGAAATGTGGAGGCTGTTTAGGGAGCACTTGCTGATAGAGCTGGACAGGGGCCTGCCGGGAGCAGTGAGTCACTGATTTGAATCTTTAAAAACTTACCTCGAGCGCGGGAGTCCTCCACTTCTGTTTTTCAGCGGCAGCAGCAACTCGAAGGGTGGGAGCTTGCACCAGGGGTCTGCCGGGAGCGGTGAGTCACTGATTTGAGCTTTTATATTTGAAACCAGAGAGTAGAGGTTTCTGGGAAATGAGGGATTTCTTATTTTTATTTCCGTCCAGCTATATAAGTCAGTATTTTTTAATTTGTAACAAGGAAACTAGCAGGGATGGCAGTGCAGGGAGAGCAATGTTCCTCCTGCAGGATGTTTGAGGTCAGGGACACCAATAGTGTCCCATCCAAGTACATCTGCAGGAAGTGCACCCAACTCGTGCTCCTCCAAGACCGTGTTAGGGAACTGGAGCGGGAGCTGGATGAACTTCGGATCATTCGGGGGGCAGAGGCTATGACAGATAGGAGTTACAGGGACCAAAAAAGAGAAAATGCTGGAAAATCTCAGCAAGTCTGGCAGCATCTGTAAAGAGAGAAAAGAGCTGATGTTTCAAGTCTAACTGACCGTTTGTCAAAGCTCTTTTCTCTCCTTACAGATGCTGCCAGACTTGCTGAGATTTTCCAGCATTTTCTCTTTTTTGGTTTCAGATTCCAGCATCCGCAGTAATTTGCTTTTATGAAGAGTTCCAGGGAAGTAGTTAGTCTGAGGCACGAAGAAAGCTGGGTGACTGTTCGAAGGGGAAAAAAAAGTCAGTGGAGGATCCCCTGTGGTTGTTCCCCTGAAAAACATGTATACAGTTTTGGATACTGTTGAGGGGGACAACTTACCAGGGGTATGCAGTGTGACCCAGGTCTCTCGCACAGAGTCTGTCCCTGGTGCACATTAGGGAAGGAGGGAAATGAGGAGAGTGTTAGTCATTGGGGACTCAACAGTAAGAGGCTCCGATAGAAGGTTTGTAGGGAACGCACGAGACTCGCGGTTGGTGTGTTGCCTCCCAGGTGCCAGGGTCCGTGATGTCTCAGATTGTATCTTTGGGATCCTGAAGGGAGAGGGTGACCAGCCTGTAATCGTTGTCCATATAGGTAGCAACAACATAGGTAGAAAGAGGGATAGGGATGTAAGGCAGGGAGCTAGGGTGGAAGCTGAGCGCTAGCACAAACAGTTGTTATCTCTGGTTGTTACTGGTGCCATGTGATAGTGAGGCAAGGAATAGGGAGAGATATCAGCTAAACACATGGCTGCAAGGATGGTGCAGGAGGGAAGGTTTCAGGTTCTTGGATAATTGTGGTTCATTCTGGGGAAGGTGGGACTTGTACAAACAGGATGGTCTTCCCTTGAACTTGGGTGGGAAATTTGCTGGTGCTATTCGGGTGGGTTTAAACTAGCTCAGCAGGGGGATGGGAACCGGAGCTGTAGCTGCAGTGCACAGGAAGATGAGAGTAGGAAGGAGAGGGACAGGATTTCAGGGTCACAGGAATATGCTGGCAGACAGCAAACTGGTTTGAAGTGTGTCTACTTCAACGCCAGGAGTATCCGAAATAAGGTAGGTGAGCTTGCAGCATGGATAAATACCTGGGACTTCGATGTTGTGGCCATTTCGGAGACATGGATAAGCAGGGTGAGGAATGGATGTTGCAGGTTCCAGGGTTCAGATCTTTCATTAAGAACAGGCAAAGCGGTAAAAGAGAGGGAGGTGTGGCCTTGTTAGTCAAGGATAGTATAATGGTGGCTGAGAGAACTTTTGACGAGGGGCCTGTCTACTGAGGTAGTGTGGGCTGAGGTTAGAAACAGGAGAGGAGAGGTCACACTGCTGGGAGTTTTTTCTAGGCCTCCGCAGAGTTCCAGGGAGGTGGAAGAGAGGATTGGCAAAATTATTCCGGGTAGAAGTGAAAGGAACAGGGTGGTCATTATGGGGGGCTTTAACTTCCCCAACATTGACTGGAAATGCTATAACTCTAGTACGTCAGATGGATCAGTTTTTGTCCAATGTGTACAGGAGGGTTTCCTGACACAGTATGTCAAAGGGCCGACAAGAGGGGAGGCCATACTAGATCTGGGGCTTGGTAATGAACCAGGCCAGGTGCTTGATTTAATGGTAGGTGAGCAATTTGGAGAGAGTGATCATAATTGGGTTATGTTTAGTTTAGCGATGGAAAGGGATAGGTACATGCCACAGGGCAAGAGTTATCAACGGGGCAAGGGCAATTATAATGTGATTAAGCAAGAATTAGGATGCATAGAATGGGGGATGCAGACAATGGAAATGTGGAGCTGGTTTAAGGAACAGATATTGCATGTCCTTGCTGGGTATGTCCCTGTTAGGCAGGGAGGAAGTGATAAGGTAAGGGAACTGTGGTTTACGACAGAAATTGTATCTCTTGTTAAGCAGAAGAAGGAGGCTTGTGTGTTGATGAGACAAGATGGTTCAGATGAGGCGATGGAGAGTTACAGATCAGCGAGGAAGGATTTAAAGAGAGAGTTAAGAAGAGCAAAGAGAGGACAAAAGCAGTCTTTAGCAAATAGAATAAAGGAGAACCCTAAAGCTTTCTATAGGTATGTGAGGAATAAAAGGATGATTCGGGTAGGAATAGGTCCAGTCAAAGACAGAAGTGGGAAGTTGAGTGTGGACCCTGTGGAGATCAGAGAGGTGCTAAATGAATATTTCTCATTGGTTTTCACTCAGGAAAAGGAGAATATTGTAGAGGAGAAGAATGAGATACGAGATATTAGACTAGAAAGGATCGAGGTTAATTACGAACAGGTATTATCAATTCCAGAAGGAGTGAAAGTAGACAAGTCCCCTGGGCCGGATGGGATTTATCCGAGGATTCTCTTGGAAGCTAGGGAGGAGATAACAGAGCCTTTAGCTTTGATATTTGAGTCGTCATTCTCTACAGGTTTAGTACCAGAGGACTGGAGGATTGCAAATGTTGTGCCCTTGTTCAAGAAGGGCAGCAGAGATGACCCAGGTAATTATAGACCAGTGAGCCTTACTTCTGTTATAGGAAAGGTTTTGGAGAGGGTTATAAGAGATAATCATCTAGCAAGCAACAATTTGATTTCACATAGTCAACATGGTTTCGTCAAGGGCAGGTCGTGTCTCACAAACCCCATTGAGTTTTTTGAGAAGGTGACCAAGCATGTAGATGAGGGCAGGGCAATTGATGTGGTATACATGGACTTCAGTAAAGCCTTTGATAGGGTTCCACATGATAGGTTGTTGGAGAAAATGCAGAGGTATGGGACTGAGGGTGATTTAGCAGTTTGGATTAGAAACTGGCTTTCTGAAAGAAGGCAGCGAGTGGTGATTGATGGAAAATATTCAGCCTGGAGTCCGGTTACTAGTGGTGTGCCACAAGGGTCTGTTTTGGGACCACTGCTGTTTGTCATTTTTATAAGTGACTTGGACGCAGCCATAGGTGGATGGATTAGTAAATTTGCAGACGACACTAAAGTCGGTGGAGTAGTGGTCAGTGTGGAAAAATGTTACAGGTTGCAGGGAGGCTTGGATAAACTGCAGAATTGGGCTGAGAGGTGGCAAATGGAGTTCAATGCAGCTAAATGTGAGGTGATGCACTTTGGGAAGAATAACAGGAAGGCAGAGTACTGGGTCGATGGAAAGATTCTTGGTAGTGTGGATGGGCAGAGGGATCTTGGAGTCCATGTACATAGATCCCTGAAAGTTGCCACCTGGGTGGATAGTGCTGTTAAGAAGGCATACAGTGCATTAGGTTGAGTTCCGGAACCGCAATATCATACTACAACTGTACAAAACGCTAGTGCGGCCACATTTGAAATATTGTGTACAGTTCTGGTCGCCATATTTCGGGTAGGATGTGGAAACATTGGAAAAGGTGCAGAGGAGATTTACCAGGATGTTGCCTGATCTGGAGGGAAGGTCTTATGAGGAAAGACTGAGAGACTTGGGTCTGTTCTCATTGGAAAGAAGAAGATTAAGAGGGGATTTGATAGAGACATACAAGATGATCAGAGGATTAGATAGGGTAGACAGTGAGAGTCTTTTTCCTAGGATGATGACATCAGCTTGTACAAGGGGGCATAACTACACATTAAGGGGTGATAGATTTAAGACAGATCTCAGAGGCAGGTTCTTTACGCAGAGAGTGGTAAGGGCATGGAATGCCCTGCCTGCCAATGTAGTTCACTCAGCCACATTAGGGAGATTTAAACAAAACTTGGATAAGCACATGGATGATTTTGGGATAGTGTAGGGGAACAAGCTGAGAATAGTTCACAGGTCAGCGCAACATTGAGGGCCGAAGGGCCTGTTCTGCGCTGTTTTGTTCTATGTTCTATATGTTTATCCAGTGACCATTTAAATGGCCTTAAAGTTGACAAGTTCACGATTGCTGCAGACAGGGCATTCCATGCCATTGCTACTCTGTGAATAAAGAAGCTGTCTCCGATATCTGTCCTATATCTATCACCCCTCAATTTAAAGCTATGACCCCTCGTGCTAGCCATCACCATCTGAGGAAAAAGGCTCTCACCGTCCACCCTATCTAACCCTCTGATCATCTTGTACACCTGTTAAGTCGCCTCTTAATCATCTTCTCTCTAACGAAAACAGTCTTAAGTCCCTCAGCCTTTCCTCATAAGATCTACCGTCTATACCAGGCAACATCCTAGTAAATCTCTTCTGCACCCTTTCCAATGCTTCCATATCCTCCCTATAATGCGCGACCAGAACTGTCCACAATACTCCAATACTACATACCGTCCGGGAGTCTCGCTTATGCCCACAGAATCTCCTGTCTGTTCCTCTCACTATTGAATTTCCTCTCACTGTCACTCTCCTATTCTCCTCCCTCCCTTCTGAGCCACAGAGCCAGGCTCAGTCCCAGGGACCTGGCCATTCTGGCTTTCCCCTGGTAGACCATTCCCCACCCCCCCCCCCCAACAGTATGCAAAATGGTATACCTATTATTGAGGGGAACAGTCACAGGGGATCCCTGCACTGCCTGCCTGTTCCCTTTCCCTCTCCCTCTCCTGATGGTCCCCCAGCTACCTTCATCCGGTACCTGAGGTGCATGACTACCTCCCTATAACTGCTCTCTATCACCCCATCAGCTTCCTGAACGATTCGAAGTTCATCCAGCTCTAGCTCCAGTTCCCTAACGCGGTCTGTGAGGAGCTGGAGTTGAGTGCACTTCCCACAGGCAAAGTCAGCAGGGACCCCATTGCGACCCTTACTTCCCACATCCTGCAGGGGGAGCATGCAACTACCCTCACCTCCATCTCCTCTGCTCTAAATTACCAAGAGACATTGAATAAATAAATATAAAATAAACTTACCTTACCAAACCTCCGCACACTGTCTTTTTTGTTTGGTTAGAGGAGGAGGACGGGTGGGAGACACTGCACGTGTAGTGTCTCGGGTTTAGCTACAGCCTGAATATATCAGCTCACATGCTCGGCAAACCCCGTGTTCAGCCTTCACCCCACCTATTCACCAAGTAAGTCTTTAAGAGGGAAATTTACCTTCCTAGCAGCCCCCTGGTCCACACTCTCAATGCTCCCGCCGTTGCCCAATGGAAGAGGTTTGGATCATTGGAATCTCTTCTGGGGTAGAAGTGACCTGCGCAAGGACAGACGGATTGCACCTAAATTGGAAGGGGATTCATATACTGGCAGGGAAATTTGCTAGAACTACTTGGGAGGATTTAAACCAGTAAGGTGGTGGGGTGGGACCCAGGGAGATAGTGAGGAAAGAGATTGATCGGAGACTGGTACAGTTGAGTCAAACAGTCAGGGCAGGCAGGGACAAGGTAGGACTAATAAATTAAACTGCATTTATTTTAATGCAAGGGGCCTAACAGGGAAGGCAGATGAACTCAGGTCATGGTTAGGAACATGGGTCTGGGAGATCATAGCAATTACAGAAACATGGCTCAGGGATGGGCAGGACTGGAAGTTTAATGTTCCTGGATACAAATGCTACAGGAAGGATAGAAAGGGAGGCAAGGGAGGAGGGGGAGTGGCATTTTTCGTAAGGGATAGCATTACAGCTGTGCTGAGGGAGGATATTCCTGGAAATACATCCAGGGAAGTTATTTGAGTGGAACTGAGAAATAAGAAAGGGATGATCACCTTATTGAGATTGTATTATAGACCCCCTAATAGTCAGAGGGAAATTGAGAAACAAACTTGTAAGGAGATCTCAGCTGTCTGTAAGAATAATAGGGTGGTTATGGTAGGGGATTTTAACTTTCCAAACATCGACTGGGACTGCCATAGTGTTAAAGGTTTAGATGGAGAGGAATTTCTTAAGTGTGTACAAGACAATTTTCTGATTCAGTATGTGGATGTACCTACTCTTAGGAAATAAGGCAGGTCAGATGACTGAGGTGTCAGTGGGGGAGCACTTTGGGGCCAGCAACCATAATTCTATTCGTTTTAAAATCGTGATGGAAAAGGATAGATCAGATCTAAAAGTGGAAGTTCTAAATTGGAGAAAGGCCAATTTTGACGGTATTAGGCAAGAACCTTTGAAAACTGATTGGAGGCAGATGTTCGCAGGTAAAGGGACGGCTGGAAAATGAGAAGCCTTCAGAAATGAGATAACGAGAGCCCAGAGAAAGTATATTCCTGTCAGGGTGAAAGGGAATGCTGGATGGATCTCAGCTGTCTGTAAGAATAATAGGGTGGTTATGGTAGGGGATTTTAACTTTCCAAACATCGACTGGGACTGCCATAGTGTTAAAGGTTTAGATGGAGAGGAATTTCTTAAGTGTGTACAAGACAATTTTCTGATTCAGTATGTGGATGTACCTACTCTTAGGAAATAAGGCAGGTCAGATGACTGAGGTGTCAGTGGGGGAGCACTTTGGGGCCAGCAACCATAATTCTATTCGTTTTAAAATCGTGATGGAAAAGGATAGATCAGATCTAAAAGTGGAAGTTCTAAATTGGAGAAAGGCCAATTTTGACGGTATTAGGCAAGAACCTTTGAAAACTGATTGGAGGCAGATGTTCGCAGGTAAAGGGACGGCTGGAAAATGAGAAGCCTTCAGAAATGAGATAACGAGAGCCCAGAGAAAGTATATTCCTGTCAGGGTGAAAGGGAATGCTGGATGACTGAAGAAATTGAGGGTTTGGTTAAGAAAAAGAAGGAAGCATATGTCAGGTATAGACAGGATAGATCGAGTGAATCCTAAGAAGAGTATAAATGAAGTAGGAGTATACTTAAGAGGGAAATCAGGAGGGCAAAAAGGGGACATGAGATAGCTTTGGCAAATAGAATTAAGGAAAATCCAAAGGGCTTTTACAAATATATTAAGGACAAAAGGGTAACTAGGGAGAGAATAGGGCCCCTCAAAGATCAAAAAGGTGGTTTTTGTGTGGAGCCACAGAAAATAGGGAAGATACTAAATGAATATTTTGCATCGGTATTTACTGTGGAAAAGGATATGGAAGATATAGACTGTAGGGAAATAGATGGTGACATCTTGCAAAATGTCCAGATTACAGAGGGGAAGTGCTGGATGTCTTAAAACGGTTAAAGGTGGAAAAATCCCCAGGACCTGATCAGGTGTACCCAAGAACTCTGTGGGAAGCTAGAGAAGTGATTGCTGGGCCTCTTGCTGAGATATTTGTATCATCGATAGTCACAGGTGAGGTGCCAGAAGACTGGAGGTTGACAAACGTGATGCCACTGTTTAAGAAGGGTGGTAAGGACAAGTCAGGGAACTATAGACCGGTGAGCCTGACCTCAGTGGTGGGCAAGTTGTTGGAGGGAATCCTGAGGGACAGGATGTATATGTAGTTGGAAAGGCAAGGATTGATTCGAGATAGTCAACATGGCTTTGTGCGTGGGAAATCATGTCTCACAAACATGATTGAGTTTTTTGAAGAAGTAACAAAGAAGATTGATGAGGGCAGAGCAGTAGATGTGATCTATATGGACTTCAGTAAGGCGTTCGACAAGGTTCCCCATGGGAGACTGATTAGCAAGGTTAGATCTCATGGAATACAGGGAGAGCTCGCCATTTGGATACAGAACTGGCTCAAAGGTAGAAGACAGAGGGTGGTGGTGGAGGGTTGTTTTTCAGACTGGAGGTCTGTGACCAGTGGAGTGCCACAAGGATCGGTGCTGGGTCCTCTACTTTTTGTCATTTACATAAATGATTTGGATGCGAACATAAGAGGTACAGTTAGTAAGTTTGCAGATGACACCAAAATTGGAGGTGTAGTGGACAACGAAGAGGGTTACCTCAGATTACGAAAGGATCTGGACCAGATGGGCCAATGGGCTGAGAAGTGGCAGATGAAGTTTAATTCAGATAAATGCGAGGTGCTGCATTTTGGGAAAGCAAATCTTAACAGGACTAATACACTTAATGGTAAGGTCCTAGGGAGTGTTGCTGAACAAAGAGACCTTGGAGTGCAGGTTCATAGCTCCTTGAAAGTGGAGTCGCAGGTAGATAGGATAGTGAAGAAGGCGTTTGGTATGCTTTTCAGAGTATTGAGTACAGGAGTTGGGAGGTCATGTTGCGGCTGTACAGGACATTGGTTAGGCCACTGTTGGAATATTGCGTGCAATTCTGGTCTCCTTCCTATCGGAAAGATGTTGTGAAACTTGAAAGGGTTCAGAAAAGATTTACAAGGATGTTGCCAGGGTTGGAGGACCCGAGCTACAGGGAGAGGCTGAACAGGCTGGGGCTGTTTTCCCTGGAGCGTCGGAGGCTGAGTGGTGACCTTATAGAGGTTTACAAAATTATGAGGGGCATGGAAGGGATAAGTATACAAAGTCATTTCCCTGGGGTCGGGGAGAAAGTGAGGACTGCAGATGCTGGAGCTGAAAAATGTGTTGCTGGAAAAACACAGCAGGCCAGGCAGCATCCAAGGAGCAGGAGAATCGACGTTTCGGGCATAAGCCCTTCTTCAGGAATTCTGGGATCGGGGAGTCCAGAACAAGAGGGCATAGGTTTAGGGTGAGAGGGGAAAGATATAAAAGAGACCTAAGGGGCAACTTTTTCATGCAAAGGATGGTACATGTATAGAATAAGCTGCCAGGGGAAGTGGTGGAGGCTGGTACAATTGCAACATTTAAGAGGCATCTGGATGGGTATATGAATAGGAAGGGTTTGGAGGGATATGGGCCGGGTGCTGCAGGTGGGAATAGATTGGGTTGGGATATCTGGTCGGCATGGACAGGTTGGACCGAAGGGTCTGTTTCCGTGCTGTACATCTCTATGACTCTAAGATGGAGGAGTCTTTGATGGTATTAGGAGAAAGTGAGGACTGCAAATGCTGGAGATCAGAGTAGTGAGTGTGTTGCTGGAAAAGCACAGCCGGCCAGGCAGCATCTGAGGAGCAGGAGAATCGACGTTTCGAGCATAAGCCTTAACCAGGACTGAGGCTGATGAAGGGTTTATGCCCGAAATGTCAATTCTCCTGCTCCTCGGATGCTGCCTGACCTGTTGTGCTTTCCCAGCACTGCACTCTCCTCTTTGATGATGTTAGCTGCCTTTTCACAACAATGAGAAGTGGAGGTGGAGTTAATGGATGGGAGGCTGGTTTGTGTGATGGACTGGGCTGTGCTTACAACTTTCTGTAGTTTTTTACTGTCCTGGGGAGAGCAGTTACCGTACCAAGCCATGATGGATCCAGATAGAATGCTTTCTATGGTGCATCTGTAAAAGTTGATGAGGGTCCTTATGGACATGCTGAATTTCCTTAGCCACCTGAGGAAGAAGATGATTGTTGTACCTTCCTGACTGTCGCATTTACCTGCGAAGTTCAGGACACATTGTCGTTACTGTCACTCCTCGGAACTTGACACTCTCCACCCTCTCAATTTCTGCTTCATTGATGTAGTTTGGGGGCATGTTTTCCATTCTTCCTGAAGTTGATGATCTATTCTTTGGTTTTTCTGACACTGAGGGAGAGATTGTTACCTTTACATCACATCACTAAGTTCTCAATCTCCTTCCTGAATTCTAACTCGTTCTTGTTTGATATCCAGCCTACCACAGTGGTGTCATCAGCAAACCTGTGGATGGCATTTGGATGGAATGTGGCCACACATGGTTCTGAAAGTACAGGGAGTACAGTTGGGGACTGAAGGTGCATCCCTGCTTGACGATTACGCCCAGTCGACAATGTCTATTTATCCCGTCCTTTAGTATTGACTCTTGCATTTTCCCTATCACAGCTATAACGATAATATGTCTGTACTTCCCTGTTTTCTCCCTTGCTCATTTCTTAAACAGTGTCTAATCTATAAAATTTTGAAAGACAGATGGAAACACAGAAAAATAGAAGCAGGCCATTCAGCCCCTCGAGCCTGCTGCACCATTCAGTACGATCATGGCTGATCTCATCTGGGCCTCAACTCCATCTTCCTGCCCACTCCACATAATCCTTCAACCCATCATAGTACAAGAAGTGAGGGAGACAGAAGACTGGAAATTATAGGCTGTCAACCTGATCTTGGTCATTGGTAAGATTTTGAAGTCCCTTATTAAAGATGAGATTGTGGAGTTCTGCGAGTGCACGGTCAAATAGGGCTGAGTTAACACAACTTTGTCAAGGGAGGTCATGCCTGACAATTCTGTTCAAATTCTTTAAGGAGGTCACAAGCAAGTTAGACAAAACGGTGATGTATTTGGATTTCCAGAAGGCCTTTAACAAGGTGCTGCGCAGGAGACTGCTAAATAAGATTAGAGTCCATGGTGTTAGAGGCAAGGTATTAGCATCAGCAGAGGATTGGCTGACTGACAGACAGAGATTGGAGACTGCAGCTGGTGACTAGTGGAGTTTCACAGGGGTCCATGTTGGAACTAAAACATGAAGCTAAAATAGATTCAACACTGAGATATTTTAAAGGTTCAAAAACACATCCAAAAAAGAAGTTACAGCAGTACAAAGGAATAATATTTGAAATAGACTTCCAACAATGAATGTGCAGACTTTTCTCTTGTCTATTTCTGTAATAACTAGGATTTATCCCAGGAGATTAAAGATTCTTGTAAGCTTTTCTTACCAGATATGGCAACTTTCCCATTGCATGGTAATCGATCTTTAAGCAAACCTGCATCTGATGATCTAGAAAACAACAATAAAATTGGCTCTGAGATGGGCAAAAAAACAGCTTCAGATGAAGTCCTACCTTTTTGTGCCAGGACTTGGAGATAGTGAGGACTGCAGATACTGGAGTCACAGTCAATAAAGTATGGTGCTGGAAAAGGACAGCATCCGAGCAGCAAGAGAGTCGATGTTTTGGGCCTAACCCTTTATCAGGTCCTGAAGAAGGGCTAATGCCTGAAACAGTGACTCTCTCGCTCCTCAGACACTGCCTGGCCTGCTGTGCGTTTTCCAGCACTACACTCTTTCCAGGACTTGGGCAATGATGAGAAAGGCAGATTTAATTGCCCTTCTTTCATTGCTGCGGGACGCAATATTTGGCTTTCAAGTTGAACAGTTGCAGTCCAGTAGTGAAGAAATTCCAACCCATTACTTTAGGCTGGACATTTCCATTTATCACATTAGGTTTGCTGAAGATATGGCAATGAGTCTTCATGTTTGAATTATCTGTGACTTGGAGTAGAACATGCAGATCTTCCACGCTCAAACTACCCTTTGGCATTCAGGCAGGCTTAGAGAGCAACCACTCACCATTCTGACTTGGAAATATGTGAATAAGATATTTCTTTGAGATGGTCATAGCTGTCAGATTGGAAAGTGCTGTCCAAGGTGCCTTGGTGAATTTCTGCTGTACCATCTTGTTGATGGTTCACATTGCTGCTATTGAGCGTCAGTGCTGGAGGGATTGAATTAAGGAGGTGAAGTACCAATTAAAGTAATTGTCATGACCAAAGGACATGATCTCTGCTAACATTTTCAATGGACAAGGCAGACCCCAGACTGAAATCTAACCTCATTGATTTTGTTTTGTTTTAATGTGATAGATTCTCACTGAAATACAAGCACTCAATATTGCACATACAGTTTTATTCTTAAAACTGTTGTTTTTTAAGCAAACCACTGATCTCAAGCTGAATTGCATTAGCCAAATAAATAGTGGTCACAAAAACAGGTAAGAGGCGTGGATTACTGCTGCAAGTAACTCAACTCCTGACTCTCCAAAACCTGTGTACCATCTACAAGACACAAATCAGGAGTGTGATGGAATACTCCCCATTTGTACCTTGTAGATAATTGACAAGCTTTGGGGATTCAGGAGGTGAGCCAGTCCCAGTAGTATTCCTGGCCTCTGGCCTTCTCTTGTAACCACCATCTGCCAGTTATCACCCATGGTACTTCTTTAAAAGACATTACCATGACTACAGAAATAGTCCTGATGAAGAACCTGATGAAGGCCTTATGCCAGAAACATTGATTCTCCTGCTCCTCGGACGCTGCCTGACTGGCTGCGCTTTTCCAGCACCACAGTCTTGACTACAAAAATAGTCTCCTTGATAGAGGGATGAATGACCAGGGAGATATGAGTAACTTTTTTGTCCACAGGGTGGTAGGAATCTAGAACTCTCTGCCTTTGAGAATGAGAAATGCAGAAACCCTCATCACACTGAAGTAGTATTTACATGTGCATTTGTACATCTCTGGCTCTGCGTCAAGTGCCAGGAAATGGGATTAAAATAGTGAGGCGATTGTTTTTGCCCAGCATGGACTCGGTGGGCCAAGGACATTTCTCCATGCTGTAGATCCCTATGAGTCATAGAGATGTACAGCATGGAAATAGACCCTTCCTTCCAACCCGTCTATGTTGACCAGATATCCCAACCCAATCTCGTCCCACCTGCCAACATCTGGCCCATATCCCTCCAAATCCTTCCTGTTCATATACCCATCCAAATGCCTCTTAAATGTTGCAATTGTACCAGCCTCCACCACTTCCTCTGGCATCTCATTCCATACACATACCACCCTCTGTGTGAAAAGGTTGCTCTGTAGGTCTCTTTTATATCTTTCCCCTCTCACCCTAAGCCTATGCCCTCTAGTTCTGGACTCCCCGATCCCAGGAAAAAGACTTTGTCTATTTATCCTATCCATGCCCCTCATAGTTTTGTAAACCTCTATAAGGTCACCCCTCAGCCTCCGACGCTCCAGGGAATACAGCCCCAGCCTGTTCAGCCTCTCCCTATAGCTCAGATCCTCCAACCCTGGCAACATCCTTGTAAATCTTTTCTGAACCCTTTCAAGTTTCACAACATCTTTCCAATAGGAAGGAGGAGCGAAGGACTTCTGGGAAGTCATATATTTGTGTGGTTGTGTTACCTGAAACACTAATCGGATAGTGTCTCCCACCCATCCTCCCCCTCTAACCAAAAAAAAGGTTCTGTGCACCAGATTGGTGAGGTAACGAGTTTATTTTTTATTCCTTATTTTTCAACAGTCTCTTTGGGAATTTAGAATAGTGGGAATGGAGGTGAGGGCAGTGGAATGTTCCTCCTGCAGAATATGGGAAGTAAGGGTCACCACTAGTATCCCTGCTGACTGCATCTGCGGGAAGTGCACCCAACGCCAGCTCCTCGAAAACCGCGTTAAGGAACTGGAGCTAGAGCTGGATGAACTGCAGATCATTCGGGAGGCAGACGGGGTTATTGAGAGGAGTTACAGGGAGGTAGTCACTCCTCAGGTACAAGAAAAAGGCAGATGGGTTACAGTCAGGGGACGGAAAGGGAACCGGCAGGCAGTGCAGGGATCCCCTGTGGCCATTCTCCTCAACCATAAGTATACCATTTTGGATACTGTTGGGGGGGGAATGACTTACCAGGGGAAAGCAGTGGGGTGCAGGGCTCTGGCACAGAGTCTGTCCCTGCTGCTCAGAAGGGAAGGGGGAAGAGGAGCAGAGCAGTAGTCATTGGGGACTCCATAGTTAGGGGGACAGATAGGAGGTTCTGTGGGGACGAGAGAGAGAGACTCACGGTTGGTGTGTTGCCTCCCGGGTGCCAGGGTTCGTGATGTCTCGGATCATGTTTTTGGGATCCTTAAGGGGAAGGGGGAGCAGCCCCATCGTGGTCCACATTGGCACCAACGACATAGGTAGGAAGAGAGGTGGGGATTTAAGGCAGAAATTCAGGGAGCGAGGATGGAAGCTTAGAGCTAGAACAAACAGAGTTGTTGTCTCTGGTTTGTTGCCCGTGCCACGTGCTAGTGAGGCGAGGTATAGGGAGAGAGAGGAGTTGAAAATGTGGCTACAGGGATGGTGCAGGAGGGAGGGTTTTGGATTCTTGGATAATTGGGGTTCTTTCTGGGGTAGGTGGGACCTCTACAAACAGGATGGTCTTCATCTGAACCAGAGGGGTACCAATACCCAGAGGGGGAAATTCGCTAAGGCTATTGGGGTGGGTTTAAACTAATCCAGCTGGGGGATGGGAAACAAAATTGTAGTTCGAGTATAGAAAATGTTGAGAGTAGGGAGGTCCAAAATCAAGTTTCAGGGACGCAAGATGGCACCGGCAAGCAAGAAGTTGGTTTGAAGTGTGTCTACTTCAACGCCAGGAGCATCCGGAATAAGATGGGTGAACTTGCAGCATGGGTTGGGATTTTGATGTTGTAGCTATTTTAGAGACATGGGTAGAGCAGGGACACGAATGGTTATTGCAGGTTCCAGGATTTAGATGTTCCAGTAAGAACAGAGAAGATGGTAAAAGAGGGGAAGATGTGGTACTGTTAGTCAAGGACAGTATTACGGTTACAGAAAGGACGTTTGAGGACTCCTGTACTGAGGTAGTATGGGCTGAGGTTAGAAACAGGAAAGGAGAGGTCATCCTGTTGGGAGTTTTCTATAGGCCTCCAAATCGTTCCAGAGATGTAGAGGAAAGGATAGCAAAGATATTCCTGGATAGGAGTGAGAGAGACAGGGTAGTTGTTATGGGGGACTTTAACTTCCCAAATATTGACTGGGAACACTATAGTACGAGTACTATAGATGGGTCAGGTTTTGTCCAGTGTGTGCAGGAGGGCTTCCTGACACAGTATGTAGACAGGCCAACAAGGGGTGAAGCCACATTGGATTTGGTTCTGGGTAATGAGCCTGGCCAGGTGTTAGACTTGGAAGTAGGTGAGCAGTTTGGTGATAGCGATCACAATTCTGTTATGTTTACTTTAGTGATGGAAAGAGATAGGTGTATACCACAGGGCAAGAGTTACAGCTGGGGGAAAGGCAATTACGATGCGATTAAGCAAGATTTAGGAAGCATAGGATGGGGAAGGAAACTGCAGGGGATGGGCACATTAGAAATGTGGAGCTTATTCAAGGAAAAGCTCCTGTGTGTCCTCAATAAGTATGAACCTGTCAGGCAGGTAGGAAGCTGTAGAGTACGGGAGCTGTGGTTTATGAAGGAAGTGGAATCTCTGATCAAGAGGAAGAAGAAGGCTTCTGTTAGGATGAGATGTGAAGGCTCAGTTAGGGTGCTTGAGGGTTACAAGGTAGCCAGGAAAGACCTAAAGAGAGAGCTCAGAAGAGCCAGGAGGAGACATGAGAAGTTGTTGGCGGATAGGATCAGGGTAAACCCTAAGGCTTTCTATGGGTATTTAAGGAATAAAAGAATGACGAGAGTAAGATTAGGGCTAATCAAGGATAGTAGTGGGAAGTTGTGTGTGGAGTCAGAGGAGATAGGGGAAGCAATAAATGAATATTTTTTGACAGTATTCACTCTAGAAAACGACAATGTTGTCGAGGAGAAAACTGAGATACAGGCTACTAGATTAGGTGGGATTGAGGTTCACAAGGAAGAGGTATTAGAAATCCTGCAGAGTGTGAAAATAGATAAGTCCCCTGGGCCGGATGGGATTTATCCTAGGATCCTCTGGGAAGCCAGGGAGGAGATTGCCGAGCCTTTGGCATTGATCTTTAAATCATCATTGTCTACAGGAATAGTGCCAGAAGACTGAAGGATAGCAAATGTGGTTCCCCTGTTCAAGAAGGGGAGTAGAGACAACCCTGGTAATTATTGACCAGTGAGCCTTACTTCAGTTGTTGGTAAAGTGTTGGAAAAGGTTATAAGAGACAGGATTTATAATCATCTGGAAAAGAATAATTTGATTAGGGATAGTCAGCATGGTTTTTTGAGGGTAGCTCGTGCCTCACAAACCTTAATGAGTTCTTTGAGAAGGTGACCAAACAGGTAGATGAGAGTAAACCGGTTGATGTGGTGTATATAGATTTCAGCGAGGCGTTCGATAAGGTTCCCCACAGTAGGCTACTGTACAAAGTGCAGAGGAATGAGATTGAGGGAGACATAGCAGTTTGGATCAGTAATTGGCTTGCTGAAAGAAGACAGAGAGTGGTGGTTTATGGGAAATGTTCATCCTGGAGTCCAGTTACCAGTGGTGTACCGCAAGGGTCAGTGTTGGGTCCACTGCTGTTCGTCATTTTTATAAACGACCTGGATGAGGGTGTAGAAGGGTGGGTTAGTAAATTAGCAGACGACACTAAGGTCGGTCGAGTTGTGGATAGTGACGAAGGATGCAGTAGGTTACAGAGAGACATAGATGAACTGCAGAGCTGGGCTGAGAGGTGGCAAATGGAGTTTAATGCGGACAAGTGTGAGGTGATTCACTTTGGTCAGAGTAACCGGAATGCAAAGTTCTGGGCTAATGGTAAGATTCTTGGTAGTGTAGATGAGCAGAGAGATCTCAGTGTCCAGATATACAGATCCTTGAAAGTTGCCACCCAGGTTGGCAGGGTTGTTAAGAAGGCATACAGTGTTTTCTCTTTTATTAATAGAGGGATCGAGTTCTGGAGCCATGAGGTTATGCTGCAACTGTACAAAACTCTGGTGCGGCCGCACTTGGAGTATTGTGTACAGTTCTGGTCACCGCATTATAAGAAGGATGTGGGAGCTTTGGAAAGGGTGCAGAGGAGATTTACTAGGATGTTGTCTGGTATGGAGGGAAGGTCTTATGAGGAAAGGCTGAGGGACTTGAGGCTTTTTTCGTTAGAGAGAAGAAGGTTGAGAGGTGGCTTAATAGAGACATATAAGATAATCAGAGGGTTAGATAGGGTGGATAGTGAGGGCCTTTTTCCAAGTATGGTGTCGGCGAGCACGGGGGGGGCATAGCTTTGAATTGAGGGGTGATAGATATAGGACAGATGTTAGAGGTAGCTTCTTTACTCACAGAATAGTAAAGGTATGGAATGCTTTGCTTGCAATGGTAGTAGATTCGCCAAGTTTAAGTACATTTAAGTCGTCATTGGACAAACATATGGATGTACATGAAATAGTGTAGGTTAGATGGGCTTCAGATTGGTATGACAGGTTGGCGCAACATCGAGGGCCGAAGGGCCTGTACTGCACTATAATGTTCTACGTTCTATGAGACCAGAATTGTAATATTCCAACAGTGGCCTAACCAATGTCCTGTACACCCGTAACATGACCTCCCAACTCCTGTACTCAAAACTCTGACCAATAAAGGAATGCATACCAAACGCCTTCTTCACTATCCTATCGACCTGCAACTCCACTTTCAAGGAGCTATGAACCTGCACTTCAAGGTCTCTTTGTTCAGCAACACTCCCTAGGACCTTACCATTAAGTGTATATGTCCTGCTAAGAATTGCTTTCCCAAAATGCAGCACCTCACATTTATCTGAATTAAACTCCATCTGCCACTTCTCAGCCCATCTGGTCCAGATCCTGTTGTAATCTGAGGTCACCCTCTTTGCTGTCCACTACACCTCCAATTTTGGTGTCATCTGCAAACTTACTAACTGTACCTCTTATGCTCGCATCCAAATCATTTACGTAAATGACAAAAAGTAGAGGACCCAGCACCAATCCTTGTGGCACTCCACTGGTCACAGGCCTCCAGTCTGAAAAACAACCCTCCACCACCACTCTCTGTCTTCTCCCTTTGAGCCAGTTTTGTATCCAAATGGCTAGTTCTCCCTGTATTCTGTGAGATCTAACCTTGCTAATCAGTCTCCCATGGGGAACCTTGTCGAACGCCTTACTGAAGCCCATATAAATCACATCTACCACTCCGCATTCATCAATCTTCTTTGTTATTTCTTCAAAACACTCAAACAAGTTTGTGAGACATGATTTCCTACGCACAAAATCATGTTGACTATCCCTAATCAGTCCTTGCCTTTCCAAACCTGTACACCCTGTCCTTCAGGATTCCTTCCAACAACTTGCCCACCACTGACGTCAGGCTCACTGGTCTATAGTTTCCTGGCTTGTCCTGACCACCCTTATGACAGGCTTGTATCCACTGGATAAAGGAAAGGTAATTTCATGTGCAGTCATGAAAATCATCAGTTGCTCATTCGAAAAAAGGAGATGAATTTTTATTTCTCTCAGCAGATCAAGAGTCATAGAACATAGAAAAATACAGCGCAGTACAGGCCCTTCGGCCCTCGATGTTGCGCCGATCCAAGCCCACCTAACCTACACTAGCCCACTATCCTCCATATGCCTATCCAATGCCCGCTTAAATGCCCATAAAGAGGGAGAGTCCACCACTGCTACTGGCAGGGCATTCCATGAACTCACGACTCGCTGAGTAAAGAACCTACCCCTAACATCTGTCCTATACCTACCACCCCTTAGTCTTGGAACTCTTTTCCTGATAAGATGGTAGAGGCAGAGTCCTTGAATATTTTTAAGGCCGAGGTAGATTCTTGATACGTGAGGATTTCAGGAATGTGGAGTTATGAGATGTAACAAAATTGAACATAATTTTATTGATTGGGGCTACATTTTCAAGAGGCCATTTCTGCTCCTCAATCAATAAAATATAAATGACATTAGGACTTAGGTCTCTCTTGAATTGACATTCTGGATAAAAAAAATCACTTGTGAGAATTGAATGTCTGAGTATTTACCAAGTCTCAAATTTTATGGTTTCCTCCAATCTCACGCCTGCAAGCTTGAAACTTACAAACAGACACGCAGAGAAAACAGGTGCTGCCTGACCTGCTGCGCTTTTCCAGCAACACATTTCCATCTCTGATCTCCAGCATCTGCAGACCTCACTTTCTCCTCCAAGCAGAGAAAACAGGCTCATCACGTCAGCACATGATCATTCACCATTCATTCCTCATGATGTAATAACGGCTTCTAGTTTTGAATCATTTTTGTCGACAATGCACACGATTGATGTGACTTTCGACAACAAATCAATCTCTGCCAAGAACAAACCAGAGAATAGCAAGTCTGGAGATCAAGAAATGATTCCTGTCCAATACAACCAGTTATCCCAGGTTATTAGGGAGCATCTGAATTGTCTTCACTGGCAAACATTTGTCTCCACAGAAACTCAGCCACAAATTGGTCCGGAAGCCCAGAGATGCCCAACTCTTTTTCAATCTTCAAAAGAAAGTCAAGGTAAAATTATAGAGGACTGCAGTGATACATCTCAAATAAAGGACTGATTTAATCATATGTTTTTGCTTCTTGTTATTCTGCTAATAACTGAGTGCATGACTCATCTCTATAATTGATCATTTTCTCTGTGTGTCTGCGTACTAAAGGGAATGTGTGTACACCACTTTTAAATCCTGGAACGCTGTTTAAATAAACATTTATCTTTCTTACTCATTTGAGCTTCAAGAAAGCCTGTCTCATGTCTAACAGTCTCAACACTCAGAGGAGTTGAAAACAATCCTACTTGACATCTGAGAAGTGAAGAGGAAGATGAGCCCACCACCTTTCCCACATCATAACGCCCTCCTTATGCTCTTATTCTCTCTCTCTCTCTCTCTTTGTCATCTCATAGAGTCATGCAGGGTAGAAAAAGTCCTTGTGCCCATTGAGTCTGCACCAATTTAACTATCACTAAAGGCACACTAATCCCAATTTCCTGCATTTGCCCCATATTTATCAATGTTATGATTTTTGCAGTGGTCATTCAAAGTTTTTTAAAGGTTGTAAGATTTCCAGCCTCCACTCCCTTCCCAGGCAGTGCATTCCAGATTCCCACCACTCTCTGAGTGAAAACAATTCTTCCCAAATCCCCTCTGAAACGCCTGCCCCTTACTCAAATATCATGCCCTTTTATGCTTGGCCACTCAACCAAGGGGGATAGATTAGATGAGCTTCCCTACAGTGTGGAAACAGGCCCTTTGGCCCAACAGGTTCACACCGACCAGCCAAAGTTTAACCCACCCAGCAACATTTCCCTACATTTACCCCAACTAATGCACCTAACACTACAGACAATTTAGCTTGTCAAATCCACCCTAACCTGCACATCTTTGGATTGTGGGAGGAAACCGGAGCACCCGGAGGAAACACACACAGACACAAGGAGAATGTGCAAACTCAACACTCCCCTGAGTCGGGAATTGAACCCGGGTCTCAGGCGTTGTGAGGCAGCAGTGCTAACCACTAAGCCATGCTGCTTCCTATTCACCCTGTCCATACTCCTCATAATCTTATTACACCTCAATCATATCCCCCTCAGTCTTTCTGCTGTCAAACAAAAACATCTGCAGTTCTTTTGTCTCTAAGAAAACAATCAAGTCAATCTGGCATCTCCTTACAACACAATTCCTCCATCCCAGGCAACATCCTAACGAACCTCCATTGTACCCCTTCTAGTGCTATCACATCGTTCCTGTAGTGAGGTGCACACAGTACTGCAGCTGTGGCCTGATCAATGCTCTGTATAACTCCAACATTACCTCCTTACTCTTATACTCTATGCCACAACTGACAAAAGCAAGTGTTCCTAATGCCTTAACTATCCTGTTCACATGCTTTGCCAACTTCAGAGATCTGTGAATAATTACCCCCCAAGATCCCTGTGCTCTAAGGTACCCAGTGTCCTGTCATTCATTAAATATTCTCTTATCTTGTTTCTTCTTCCAACGTGTAACACCTTGCAGTTATCAGGGTTAAATACTATCTGCCACTGGCCTGCCCATCTGACCCATCTAGAGCTTCCGGTAACCTACAATCACCTTCTTCGCTACTAACCATTCTACCAAGCTTGGTGTTGTCTGAAAACTTGTTTAACATTTCCCCACATTTTCATTTATATCAATGATATAGCAAACAAGAAGGGTCCCAGTACCGATCCTTGTGGCATACCACTGGACACCGGCGTCCAGTCACTGAAACAGCCCTCTACCACTACACTTTCTGTCCTACTGCTAGGGCAGTTTCTGATCAGTCTCACCAAGTTTCCCTTAATTCCATGTGCTTTAATCTTTTCAGTTTGCCATGTGGGACCTTGTCAAAAGTTTTGCTAAAATCCACATAAACTACATCAACTGAACTTCCCTCATCCACACACTTGAACACAACTTTGAAAGATTCTAACAAATGTATTAGGCATGACCCTTCTCTGATGTAGCCATGCTAACTATCCCTAATTAACCCAAACCTTTTCAAGTAGATATTAATTTGCTCCTTCAGAGTTTTCTCCAAGAGCTTCCCAACCACTGAACTGGTCTGTCATTTCCTGGTTCATTTCTGCCACCTTTCTTAAAAAGCAGAACAACCTTAGCCGATCTCCAGTCCTTTGGCACTTCTCCCTGAGGGGATATAGCTTTAAGTTCAGGGGTGATAGATATAAGACAAATGTCAGAGGTAGTTTCTTTATTCAGCGAGTAGTAGGGGTGTGGAACGGCCCGCCTGCAACAGTAGTAGACTCACCAACTTTAAGGGAATTTAAATGGGCATTGGATAGACATATGAATGAAAATGGAATAGTGTAGGATAGATGGGCTTCAGATTGGTTCCATAGGTTGGTACAACATCGAGGGCTGAAGGGCCTGTACTGCACTGGAATGTTCTCTGTTCTAATTTTTAAAAGCTTTATTCATAGGATGAGGGTGTTGCTGGCTAGGCCAACATTTATTGCCCATCCCAGAGGGTAGCTAGGAGTCAACCACATTTCTTTGGACTTATAAATACATATTGGCCAGATCAGGTAAAGGTGGCAGCTTCCTTCCCTAAAGGACATTAGTGAACCAGATGGGTTTTTCTGACAACTGGAAATAGATTCACAGTCATCATTCGACTCTTAATTCCAGACTTTTATTGAATTGACAGTTCACCATCTGTTGTGATGGCATTCAAACTTGGGTCCTCAGAACTTTACCTCGGTCTCTTGACTAACAGTCCAGTGATAACACCACTAACCTATCACCTCCCCTACTGCTGATGGTAATCTAAGGTATGTGCACTTCACTCTGAAAACATTTGGCCAAATTCCCTCTATTTTCCATAATTTCAAGAAGTGATTCAACTGGAACTCACTCCTCAAACTCCTAAAGCATTCTTTGGTGTAAATGTAGTTACTTACCGTCTGACTCTCCGCTGTCTGACCTGAGCTTCCTTCATTCTTTGCAATTCTGACATGTAGGCCATTATGCGAGTGTTGCAGATCATTAGGCTCTTCGCTGCCTCCAGTGCTTGCTCTCTCTGTGTACAGGCTGCCAACAGTTTGCACGTCCCAGCTCGCATTCGGATTTCATAATCAATCTTCTTTTGGAAATCACTGTCCTACAAAACATGGGAGCAATCAGGACTTTTACCAAAAGCAGGACAACAAATCATGGCAGAGCAGGGGTTCTGTGAGCATCCAGATCAGATTTAAATGAGTGAGCTCTAAGAATGTAAACAAATAGCCAGAAGATGCTATTTATTCCAGTCCATGAGCTAAGCACATGTTCCTGAGAGCACAGTGCCCTTGCTGTAGCTTTACAATGAGAGCAGCTGTTGCAACTTGAGTTGTAACACTGAAGTACCAGAGATATGCTTGATGATTCTTAGAGGCTGGCAAGTGACAGATGCCAATTCCATGGACATGGGCATGGGGTGAGTGTGGCTTTCTGCCCATGGAAGGTGCCCTGAGATCCTGTTACATGGTCACTAACCTGGAGGTTGGTTGGATCATGTAGTGAGATGAAGTCGCTGCTGAAAATGTGTTGCTGTAAAAGCACAGCAGGTCAGGCAGCATCCAAGGAACAGGAGAATCGATGTTTCGGGCATGAGCCCTTCTTCCTGAAGAAGGGCTCATGCCCGAAAGGTCGATTCTCATGTTCCTTGGATGCTGCCTGACCTGCTGTGCTTTTCCAGCAACACATTTTCAGCTCTGATCTCCAGCATCTGCAGTCCTCACTTTCTCCAGTGAGGTGAAGTCACCAGGTATCCACTCTAACTTCCATGTCACAGACCTGTGACCTCTGCAAGACATGTCAGATGGATACTACCATTGCATGTGGGACTATCACCCACCATATACATGGTAGATACTCACGTGACTCGGCCAATGTGTCTACCTCATATGCTGCAGGCAAGGATGCCCCAAGGCATGGCATATTGGTAAGACCATGTAGATGCCACAATAACAGATGAATGGACCTCGTGCAACAATCACCAGACATAAATGTCCCCTCCTAGTTGGGGAACACTTCAGTGGTCAGGGACATTGAGCCTCCGATCTTCAGGTAAGCATTTCCTTCGAGGTACACAACAACACAGAATCACTGAGCAGAGACTGATAGCCAAGTTCCATACCCACGAAGATGGCCTCAACCAGGTCATGCTTCATGTGACCCCACCAATGCTGTTCTGCATCTGTAAAATCTTCCTTACTGTTATGTTCTGACACCGTCACTTTGATAACTTATGACCTCTCTACCTTAATTAGTTTGAACAGTTTTAGATTATTTATTACTTTGGTTAGACCCTGGGCATGCGATTCTTATACCCAGCAGGTTATCCCAGTCATTTGGTTCATCTCCATAGAACATAGAACAATAAAGCGCAGAACAGGCCCTTTGGCCCTCGATGTTGCACCGACCTGTGAACTAATCTCAGGCAAAAGTGAGGACTGCTGATGCTGGAAATCAGAGTTTTGATCAGAGTGGTGCTGGAAAATCAACGTCGATTTCACTGCTCCTCGGATGCTGCCTGACCTGATGTGCATTTCCAGCACCACTTTGATCTAAACTGTGAACTAATCTAAGCCCATCCCCCTACACTATCCAATCATCATCCATGTGCTTATCCAAGGATTGTTTAAATCACTCTAATGTGGCTGAACTACATTGGCAGGTAGGGCATTCCACACCCTTACCACACTCTGAGTAAAGAACCTGCCCCTAGCATCTGTCCTAAACCTATCACCCCTCAATTTGTAGTTATGACCCCTCGTATAAGCTAATGTCATCATCCAAGGAAAAAAGACTTTGACTGTCTACTCTATCTAATCCTCTGATCATCTTGTATGTCTCTATCAAATCCCCTCTTCGCTGCCTTCTTTCCAATGAGAACAGACCAGAGTCTCTCAGCCTTTCCTCACAGGCAACATCCTGGTAAATCTCCTCTGCACATTTTCCAATGCTTCCACATCCTTCCTGTAACCAGAACTGTACACAGTATTCCAAGTGCGACCGCACTAGCATTTTGTATAGTTGCAGCATGACATTATGGCTCCAGAACCCAATCCCTCTACCAGTGAAACTTCCCAAAGTGCATCACCTCACATTTAGCTGCATTGATCTCCATTTGCCACCTCTCAGCCCAATTCTGCAGTTTATCCAAATCCCCCTGCAACCTGTAACATTCTTCCACACTGACCACGACTCCACCGACTTTAGTGTTATCTGCAAATCTACTAATCCATCCACCTATGCCTGTGTCTAAGTCATTTATAAAAATGACAAACAGCAGTGGTCCCAAAACAGACCCTTGTGGCACACCACTAGTAACTGGACTCCAGGCTGAATATTTTCCATCAACCACCACTTGCTGCCTTCTTTCAGAAAGCCAGTTTCTAATCCAAACTACTAAATCACCCTCAATTTCATGCCTCTGCATTTTCTCCAACAACCTACCATGTGGAACCTTACCAAAGGCTTTACTGAAGTCCATGTATACCACATCAATTGCCCTGCCCTCATCTATATGCTTGGTCACCTCAAAAAACTCAATCAGGTTTGTGAGACACAACCTGCCCTTGACGAAACCATGTTGACTATCTGAAATCAAATTGTTGCTTGCCAGATGATTATAAATCCTATCTCTTATAACCCTCTCCAAATCCTTTCCTACATCAGAAGTAAGGCTCACTGGTCTATAATTACCTGGGTCATCTCTGCTGCCCTTCTTGAACAAGGGCACAACATTTGCAATCCTCCAGTCCTCTGGTACTAAACCTGTAGACAATGATGACTCAAAGATCAAAGCCAAAGGTTGTGTTATCTCCTCCCTCGCTTCCCAGAGAATCCTCGGATAAATCCCATCCGGCCAAGGGGACTTGTCTACTTTCACTCCTTCTAGAATTGATAACACCTGTTCGTAACTAACCTCGATCCATTCTAGTCTAATATCTCGTACCTCATTCTTCTCCTCTACAATATTCTCCTTTTCCTGAGTGAACACTGATGAGAAATATTCATTTAGCACTTCCACTTCTGTCTTTGATTGGCCCTATTCCTACCCTAGTCATCCTTTTATTCCTCACATACCTAGAGAAAGCTTTAGGGTTCTCCTTTATTCTAATTGCTAAAGACGGCTCGTGTCCTCTCGTGTCCTTCTTAACTCTCTCTTTAATCCCTTCCTAGCTGATCTGTAACTCTCCATCGTCTCATCTGAACCATCTTGCCTCATTGTCACAGAAGCCTCCCTCTTCCGCTTAATAAGAGATGCAATTTTTGTAGTAAACCACGGTTCCCTTATCTTATCACTTCCTCCCTGCCTGACAGGGACATACCTAACAACGACATGCAATATCTGTTCCTTAAACCAGCTCCACATTATGATCGTCCCAAAATCTTGCATTTTACTACCCCATTCTATGCATCCTAATTCTTGCTTAATCACATTATAATTGTCCTTGCCCCATCGATAACTCTTGTTCTGTGGTGTGTACCTATCCCTTTCCATCGCTGAACTAAACATAACCCAATTATGGTCACTCTCTCCAAAGTGCTCACCTACAACTATATCAAACACCTGGCCTGGTTCATTACCAAGCACCAGACCCAGTGTGGCCTCCCCTCTTGTCGGCCCTTCGACATACTGTGTCAGGAAACCTTCCTGTACGCATTGGACAAAAACTGATCCATTCAGCGTACTAGAGTTATAGCATTTCCAGTCAATGTTGGGTACATTAAATCCCCCCATAATGACCACCCTGTTCCTTTCACTCCTACACAGAATAATTTTGCCAATCCTCTCTCCACCTCCCTGGAACTCTGCGGAGGCCTATAAAAAACTCCCAACAGTATGCCCTCTCTCTCCTGTTTCTAACCTCAGCCCACACTACCTCAGTAGACGAGTCCTCGTCAAAAGTTCCTTCTGCCACCTTTATACTGTCCTTGACTAACAAGACCACACCTCTCCCTCTATTGTCGCCTTGCCTGTTCTTAATGAAAGATCTAAACCCTGGAACCTGAAACATCGATTCCTCACCCTGCTCTATCCATTTCTCCAAAATGGCCACAACATCGAAGTCCCAGGTAACTATCCATGCTATAAGCTCACATACTTTATTTCGGATACTTAGGTCACAGAACATAGAAAAGTACAGCCAGAACAAGCCCTTCGGCCCACGATGTTGTGCCGAGGATTAATCCTAATGTAAAATAAAAAAACCTAACCTACGCACCCGCCATGTGCATGTCCAGCAGTCGCTTAAATGTCCCCAATGACTCTGCTTCCATCACCACCGCTGACTATGCATTCCAAGCATTCACAACTCTCTGCGTAAAGAACCTGCCTCTGACATCTCCTCTATAACTCCCTCCTAACACCTTAAAACTATGACCCCTCGTGCCAGTCAATCCTGCCCTGGGGAAAAGTCTCTGGCTATTGACTTTATGTATTCCATGCATTATCTTGTACACTTCGATCAGGTCACCTCTCTTCCTCCTTCTCTCCAGAGAGAAACGTCCGAGCTTAGTCAACCTTTCTTAATTAGGCAAGCCCTCCAGTCCAGGCAGCATCCTGGTAAACCTTCTTTGCACCCTCTCCAAAGCCTCTGTATCTTTCCTGTAGTAGGGCGACCACAACTGGACACAATATTCCAGGTGTGGTCTCATCAGGGACTTGTAGAGCTGCAGCAAAACCTCGCAGCTCTTAAACTCGATCCCCCTGTTAATAAAAGCCAAAACACCATATGCTTTCTTAACAACTCTATCCACTTGAGTGGCAACTTTGAGGGATCTATGTACTTGCACACTCAGATCCCTCTGTTCCTCCACACTGCCAAGAATCCTGTCTTTAATCCTTTATTCACCATTCGAGTTTGACCTTCCAAAATGCATCACTTTGCATTTATCCAGGTTGAACTCCATCTGCCATTTCTCAGCCCAGCTCTGCATCCTGTCTATGTCACGCTGCAGCCTGCAGTAGCCCTCTATACTATCGATGACACCTCCAACCTTTGTGTCATCTGCAAATGTACTAACCCACCCCTCAACCTCCTCATCCAAGTCATTTATAAAAACTACAAAGAAAGAGGCCCAAGAACAGAGCCCTGCGGAACCCAACTCAACATTGACCTCCAGGCAGAATACTTTCCATCGACAACCACTCTGAATCAATTCTGAATCCAGACAATCAAATCTCCTTGTATCTGATGCCTCCTGACTTTATGAATGAGCCTACCGTGGGGAACATTATCAAACGCCTTGCTGACGTCCACATACACCACATCCACTGCTTGACCATCGTCGACCTGTCTTGACACCTTCTCAAAGAACACAATAAGATTTGTGAGGCATGACCTGCCCCTCACAAAGCCATGCTGACTGCCTTTAATCACACTATGCTTTGCCAAATAGTCATAAATCCTATCCCTCAGAATTCTTTCCAAAACTTTGCTGACTACAGACGTAAGCCTGACTGGTCTGTAATTGCCAGGGATTTCCCTGTTACCCTTCTTGAAAAGAGGAACAACATTCGCCTCCTTCCAATCCTCTGGTACGTGGAGAGTGAGGACGCAAATATCCTTGCCAGCAGCTTAGCAACCTCCTTTCTCGTTTCCCGGTGCAGCCGAGGATAAATCTGGTCTGGCCCTGGGGAGTTATCAATCTTAATGTTTTCCAAAATTTCCAGCTCATGAACTTCCTCAATCTCAATCTGTTCAAGCCCACTTCCCAGCTCTTCTAAGTTCTCATTCACAACAAGGCCCCTTTCCTTGGTGAAAACTGAAGCAAAATATTCATTTAGGGCTTCCCCTATCTGCTCAGACTCCACGCACAAGTTCCCTCCTCTATCCCTGATCGGCCCTACCTTCTCCCTGATCATTTTCTTATTCCTCACGTATGAGTAAAATGCCTTTGGGTTCTCCCTAATCCTTCCTGCCAAGCCTTTTTCGTGCCCCTTCCTTGCTCTCCTCAGTCCATTTCTGAGCTCCTTTCTAGCAAGCCTGTAATCCTCTAAAGCTGTGCTAGATTATTGCTTTCTCCACCTTACATAAGCTGCCTTCTTCCTTTTGATGAGAAGCTCCTCTGTTCTCATCATCTAATGTTCCTTAATCTTACCCCTTACCTGTCTCAGAGGAACAAATTTGTGCATCACTCACAACAACTGCTCCTTAAACAGTCTCCACATGTCTGCTGTGCCCTTTCTGTGGAATAATTGCTCCCAGTCTGTACTTCCCAACTCCTGTCTATTAGCGTCAATTAAATATCTTCCCTCGGTAACTGCACCTTTCCCTCTCCAAGGCTATGCTAAATGTGAGGCAGTTGTGGTCACTGTCCCCAAAGTGTTCTCCCGACACAAAATCTGACACCTGTCCTGGCTCGTTGCCGAGCACCAAATCCAAAATGGCCTCTGCCCTCGTCGGTCTGTCTACGTACTGAGTAAGGAAACCCTCCTAAACACACCTGACAGAACGGCTCCATCCAAACCATCTGCACTAAGGAGGTTCCAGTCAATATTGGGAAAATTGAAATCACCCATAACAACAACCCTGCTACATCTGCATTTTTCCAGAATCTGCCGGCCTATGAGATCCTCAATCTCTCTACTGCTATTATGGGGTTTGTTAAAACCCCCAATGCTGCGGCTGTTCCCTTGCTGTTCCTAACTTCCACCCATACTGACTCAGTAGACAAACCTTCCTCAACAACCTTCATTTCTGTAGCTGTGATGCACTCTCTGGTTAACAATGCTACACCCCCTCCTCTTTTTCCACCCTCCCTGATCTTTTTAAATATTCTAAACCCTGGAACATCCAGCAACCATTCCTGCCCCAGTGAAACCCATGTCTCGGTTATGGCCACAACATCATTGCCCCAAGTACTGATCCATGCTCTAAGTTCATAGAACATATAGAACAATTCAGCACAGAACAGGCCCTTCGGCCCACGATGTTGTGCTGAACATTTGTCCTAGCCTAAGCACCCATTCACGTACCTATCCAATTGCCGCTTAAAGGTCGCCAATGATTCTGACTCTGCCACTCCCACAGGTAGCGCATTCCATGCCCCCACCACTCTCTGGGTAAAGAACCTACCCCTGACATCCCCTCCGATACCTTCCACCCTTCACCTTAAATTCATGTCCCCTTGTAACACTCTGATGTACCCGGGGAAAAGGTCTCTGGCTATCTACTCTATCTATTCCCCTGATCATCTTATAAACCTCTATCAAGACACCCCTCATCCTTCGCCGTTCCAATGAGAAAAGGCCTAGCACTCTCAACCTATCCTCGTACGACCTATTCTCCATTCCAGGCAACATCCTGGTAAATCTTCTCTGCACCCTCTCCAAAGCTTCCACATCTTTCCTAAAATGAGGCGACCAGAACTGTACACAGTACTCCAAATGTGGCCTTACCAAGGTCCTATACAGCTGCAACATCACTTCACGACTCTTGAATTCAATCCCTCTGCTAATGAACGCTAATACACCATAGGCCTTCTTACAAGCTCTATCCACCTGAGTGGCAACTTTCAAAGATCTATGAACATAGACCCCAAGATCCCTCTGTTCCTCCACCTCACTAAGAACCCTACCGTTAACCCTGTATTCCGCATTCTTATTTGTCCTTCCAAAATGGACAACCTCACACTTGACAGGGTTGAACTCCATCTGCCACTCCTCAGCTCAGCTCTGCATCATATCTAAGTCTCTTTGCAGCCGACAACAGCCCTCCTCACTATCCACAACTCCACCAATCTTCGTATCATCTGCAAATTTACTGACCCACCCTTCGACTCCCTCTTCCAAGTCATTAATAAAAATTACAAACAGCAGAGGACCCAGAACTGATCCCTGCGGAACTCCACTTGTAACTGGGCTCCAGGCTGAATATTTACCATCTACCACCACACTCTGACTTCGACCAGTTAGCCAGTTCTCTATCCAACTGGCCAAACTTCCCACTATCCCATGCCTCTTGACTTTCCGCATAAGCCTACCATGGGGAACCTTATCAAATGCCTTACAAAAATCCATGTACACCACATCCACTGCTCTACCCTCATCCACATGCTTGGTCATCTCCTCAAAGAATTCAATAAGACTTGTAAGGCAAGACCTACCCCTCACAAATCCGTGCTGGCTGTCCCTAATCAAGCAGTGTCTATCCAGATACTCATAAATCCTATCGCTCAGTACCCTTTCCATTACTTTGCCTACCACCAAAGTAAGACTAACTGGCCTGTAGTTCCCAGGGTTATCCGTATTCCCTTTTGTGAACAGGGGCACAACATTCGCCACTCTCCAGTCCCCTGGTACCACCCCCGTTGACAGTGAAGACGAAAAGATCATTGCCAACGGCTCTGCAATTTCCTCTCTTCTTCCCACATAATCCTAGGATATATCCCGTCAGGCCTGGGGGACTTGTCTATCCTCAAGTTGTTCAAAATGTCCAACACACCTTCCTTCCTAACAAGTATCTCCTCTAGCTTACCAGTCCGTTTCACATTCTCCTCTTCAACAATACGGTCCCTCTCATTTGTAAATACTGAAGAAAAGTATTAATTCAAGACCTCTCCTATCTCTTCCGACTCAATACACAATCTCCCACTACTGTCCTTGATCGGACCTACCCTCGTTCTCGTCATTCTCATGTTTCTCACATACGCATAAAAGGCCTTGGGGTTATCCTTGATCCTATTTGCCAAAGATTTTTCATGCCCTCTCTTAGCTCTCCTAATCCCTTTCTTCAGGTCCCTTCTGGCTATCCTGTATCCCTCCACTGCTGTGTCTGAACCTTGTTTCCTCAACCTTATGTAAGTCTCCTTCTTCCTCTTTACAAGACATTCAACCTCCCTCGTCAACCAAGGTTCCCTCACATGACCATCTCTTTCCTGCCTGACAGGTGCATACATATCAAGGACATGTCGTATCTGTTCCTTGAAAAAGTTCCACATTTCCACGACATCCTTCCCTATGCTCCCAACTTATGCTCCTCAGATCTTGTCTTGCAGCATCGTTTTTACCCTTCCCCCAATTGTAAAACCTACCCTGTTGCACGCACCTATCTCTCTCCATAACCAAGGTGAAAGTCACAGAATTGTGGTCACCATCACCAAAATGTTCACCCACTAACAAGTCCACCACTTGTCCCGGTTCATTACCGAGTACCAAATCCAATATGGCCTCCCCTCTGGTTGGACAATCTACATACTGTGTTAGAAAAGCTTCCTGGACACACTGCACAAACACCGCCCGTCCAATCTACTTGATCTAAAGAGCTTCCAAGCAATATTTGGGAAGTTGAAATTGCCTATGACTACTACCCTGTGGCTTCTGCACCTTTCCAAAATCTGTTTCCCAATCTGTTTCTCCACATCTCTGCTGCTATTGGGGGGCCTATAGTAAACACCCAACAAGGTGACCGCAACTTTCCTATTTCTGACTTCAGCCCATACTACCTCCAAAGGCAGATCCCCCTCGAACTGCCTTTCTGCAGCCGTTATACCATTTCTAATTAGCAATGCCACCCCCCCTCCTTTTTTACCACCCTCCCTAATCTTACTGAAACATCTGTAACCAGGAACCTCCAACAGCCATTCCTGTCCCTCTTCTATCTACGTTTCCGTGATGGCCACAACATCGTGTCCCAGGTACCGATCCACGCCTTAAGTTCACCCACCTTATTTCTGATACTCCTTGCGTTGAAGTATACACACTTGAGCCCATCTCTGTGTCCTCAAGTATTCCCTGTCAGTGCTACCTTCTCCACAGCCTCCCTACACACTTGGACATCCTGACAAACAGCTAGCCTACTTGCTGGACTACAAGTCTGGATCCCATCCCCCTGCCAAATTAGTTTAAACCCCCCCGAAGAGTGCTCGCAAACCTACCCCCCAGGATATTGGTGCCCTTCTGGTTCAGGTGCAACCCGTCCTGCTTGTACAGGTCCCACCTTCCCCAGAATGCAGTCCAATTGTCCAAATACCTGAAGCCCTCCCTCCTGCACCATCCTTGCAGCCACGTGTTCAACTGCACTCTCTCCCTATTCCTTGCCTCACTGTCACGTGGCACCGGCAACAACCCAGAGATGACGATTCTGTCCGTCCTAGCTTTTAGCTTCCAGCCTAACTCCCTGAGCTCTTGAATGACCTCCCCACCCCTCTTCCTACCTATGTCGTTGGTGCCAACGTGTACCACGACTTCTGGCTGCACACTCTCCCCCTTAAGGATTCTGAAGACACGGTCCGAGACGTCTCGGACTCTGGCACCCGGGAGGCAACAAACCAACCGAGAGTCTCGCCCATGTCCACAGAACCGCCTGTCTGTCCCTCTAACTATTAGTCTCCTATAACTAGCACTCTCTTCCTCTCCCCCTTTCCCTTCTGAGCCTCAGAGCCAGACCTCGTGTCAGAGACCCGGTCACTGCAGCTTACCCCTGCTAGGCCATTCCCCCCCCCCCAACAGTATCCAAAGTGGTATACTTATTGTTGAGGGGAACGACCACAGGGGAACCCTGCACTGCCTGCTTCCTCCCCTTCCCACCTCTAACTGTTACCCAGCTACCTCTGTTCTCTGGCGTAACTATGTCCCTGTAGCTTCTATCTATCACCCTCTCAACCTCTCGAATAATCCTCAGTTCATCCAACTCCAGTTCCCTAACTCGTTCGGTGAGGAGCAGGATCTGACTGCATTTCCTGCAGATGAAGTCGGCAGGAGTATTGGTGGTCACCCCTACCTCAAACATCCTGCAGGAGGAACATTCCACTGCTGAACATATTAATCATGATCAAACAGCAGAGCAGAATTGATGGGCTGAATGGTATAAATGTATCTTATGGTTTTCTGTAACTTGCTGCTGCCTGGTAAAAAACATTACAGTCACATAAAAGATGCAGCGAGTGGCTCCCAACATCAAAACCTCAGAAGACTTCCCATGTGATTCTGCCATAGACCTCGCCACAGCTCACATCATCGAGACCCCTATAAATCTGCAATGATTCAGAGTGGCCTGGTAGTATTATTGCTGCACTTTTAATCCAGAAACCCAGGAATGTTCTGGGGACCCAAGCACAGCAGATAGTGGAATTTGAATTTAAAAAAGACGTAGTCTGGAATTAATAGAGTCTAATGAAGACCGTGAATCCCATGTCGATTGTGTGGTAAAACCTACCTAGGTCACTAATACCCTTGAGGGAAGGAAACTGCCATCCTTACCTAGTCTGGCCTACATGTGACTCCAGACCCACAGAAATGTGGTTAACTCTTAATTGTCCTCTGGGCAACTAGGGATGGGCAATAAATACTGCCTAGCCAACGACACCCACAACCCAGTGAATGAAAACAAAACTCTGACCTGCCTCCTACAAAGTTTCATCTTTCTTAGTCCACAAGCAGTACAATATATTAATGCACATAATATTATAATACTAAATGTTCTTTCGAACTAAAGTATAATTTTTCTGTTTTTATATTGAATAACCTTCGCGAAAAATGATAACATTCCATTAGCTTTCCTAATTACCTTCTTGAAGCCTCCTTGTACCTTCTCACAACTTACATTTTCACATAGATTAATGTCATCAGCAAATATGGAAATATTACAAACAAAATCGGAAATTGCTGAAAAATCCCAACAGGTCTTTTGAGAGAAAGAAGAGTTAACGTTTCCGATCCAGTGCTTTTTCCAAATTTGAACATCCGTAATTCTTTAGTTTTTTTTAGAATCGTACAATCCCAACAGTGCAGAAAGAGGCCACTGCGCCCATCAAGTCTGCACCAACCCTCTGAAGAGCATCTCACCCAGACACTCCTACCCTATCCCCATAAGCCTACATTTATCATGACTAATCCACCTAGTCTGCCCATCTTTGGATTTTGGGTAGAAACGGGAGGCCCGGGGGTTTGGAATCAGGCAGCAAGTCACCAAAGTGGTGGGATTGAGGGGAATGTAGATGTTTGGACCTGTCAGAATCATAGGATAGAATCACACTGATCCTCCGAAGAGTCACCCACCCAGAACCACTTCCCTACACTATTACTCCACATTTACTCCTGATGGATGCCCCTAACCTAAACATCCCTGAACACTACGAGCAATTTAGCACGATCAATGCACCTGACTTGTACATGTTTGGACTGTGGGAGGAAACCAGAGCACCCGGAGGAAACCCACACAGACACGGTTGATTGTGCAAACTCCACACAGACAGTCGCCCAAGTCTGGAATCGAACCTGGGTCCCTGGCACTGTGACACAGCAGTGCTAACCACTAAGCCACCATTCTGCCTGAAAGGAAAGACAGGCAGAGACAGATAAATGAACACGATGGTGCTAATAGGCTGAGCGTGTTTATTTCAATGCAAGGAATATTATGGGTAAGGCAGACGAGCTGAGAGCCTGGATCAGTACCATGGGAATATGATGTTGTGGCCAGTACAGAGACAGGGTTGACGGAGGGACAGGACTGGCTGCTCAACATTCCAGGATTTTGTTGTTTTAGATAAGGTAGAGAGGAAAGTAAAAGAGATGGAGAGCTTCCATTACTAATCAGGGAGAATGTCAGCACCTTCCGAAACCACAACCACCTCCATCTAGAAGGACAAGGCAACAGAAACATGGGAACACCAGCCCCTGCAGATTCCCCTCCAAGCCACTCACCATCCTGAGTTGGATGCTGGAAAAGCACAGCAGATTCCGAGGAGCAGGAAAATCAACATTTTGGGCAAAAGTGCTTCATTTACCCAAAACATCGATTTTCCTGCTCCTCAGATGCTGCCTGACCTGCTGTGCTTTTCCAGCACCACTCTAATCTTGACCGATCTGCAGCATCTGCAGTACTCACCTTCGCCATCCTGAGTTGGATATATATCGCTGTTCCTTCACTGTCACTGGGTCAAAATCCTGGAATTCCCTACCTCAGGGCATTGTGGGCCAACCCACAGCAGCCGAACTGCAGTGGTTCAAGCAGTTCATGCCTTCTCAAGGGGCAACTAGGGATGGGTAATAAATGAGCAATGCCCATGTTGCATAAGTGAATAATTTTAATGCTAAAGAGGCTGCTGCATGGCTTTATGGGTAAAGTAAATAAGATCATAATACTTTAAGTGAGTGGGCAAAGGTCTGGCAGATGGAATACAATGTTAGTAAATGTGAAGTCATTCAGTTTGGTAGGGGTAAGAATGATTATTATTTGAATGGTAAAAAGTTGCAGCATGTTGCTATGCAGAGGAACCTGGGTTTCATTGTACATGAATCACAGGAGGTTAGTCTGCAGGTACAACAGGTAATTAGGAAGGAAAATGAAATTTTATCCTTCATTGCTAAAGGGATTGAGTTTAAAAGCAGGATGGTAATGTTACAGCTGTACAAGGTGCTGGTGAGGCCACACCTAGAGTATTGTGTACAGGTTTGGTCTCCTTACTTGAGAAAGGATGTACTGGCACTGGAGGGGGGTGCAGAGGAGGTTCACTCGGTTAATTCCAGAGTTGAGGGGGTTGGCTAATGAGGAGAGACTGAGGAGAATGAGATTATTCAGAAGAATGAAGAGGGGGATCTGAAAGAAACATATAAATTTATGAAGGGAATGGATAAGATAGAAGTAGAGAAGATGTTTCCACTGGTGGGTGAGGCTAGGACAAGAGGGCATGGTCTCAAATTAGAGGGAGCAGGTTTAGGCCTGAACTGGGGAGGAACTTCTTCACCCAGAGGGTTGTGAATCTGAGGAATTCCTGCCCAGGGAAGTGGTTAACGCTACTTCAGTAAACGTTTTTAAAGCTAAGATTTATTGTTTAAAAAAAATCTAAGAATTAAGAGATACAGTGAGAGGGTGGGTAAGTGGAGCTGAGTCCGTGGAAAGATCAGCCATCATCTTAGTGAAGACTTCCTGTGCTTTTCCAACACCACACTCTCGACTGAAATATTCCAGTGGCCAGACAATTATCATTCCAGGGTCAATGGGAGCTGTGTTTAGGGACCTTGTGAAATTACCTATTGTAGCAGACTCTGCTGGCACTACCCAGGAAACTGAAGATTCCGCTTGGGAATTCCTTTACTCCTAGGGCCCTCAAAACCTCCATATAAATTGAACACTTTCGAGGGTTCCTATGAAATGAAGTAAATAACGAGGATCGTATATAGAATCATACAGTAAAGAGGCCCTTTGGCCCATCATGTCTCTATGCCAAAAATATACTGGTACCAAAACAAGTCTGACTTTCCCACCCTGTAGAGTCATAGGGATATACAGCAGGAAACAGACTCTTCAGTCCAACTCATCCATGCCGACCAGATATCCCAATCTAATCTAGTCCCAAAGTTTGTGAGAAGATTTGTAGCTCCGGTGCTCGTTGCTGTGGTTCTGTTCGCCGAAGCTGGAAGTTTTTGTTGCAAACGTTTCGTCCCCTGTCTAGGTGACATCCTCAGTGCTTGGGAGCCTCCTGTGAAGCGCTTCTGTGGTGTTCCCTCCGGCATTTATAGTGGTTTGTCTCTGCCGCTTCTGGTTGTCAGTTCCAGCTGTCCGCTGTAGTGGCCGGTATATTGGGTCCAGGTCGATGTGTTTGTTGATGTGTTTGTCCATCAACAAACACATCGACCTGGACCCAAAATACCGGCCACTACAGCGGACAGCTGAAACTGACAACCGGAAGCGGCAGGGACAGGCCACTATAAATGCCGGAGGAAACACCACAGAAGCGCTTCACAGGAGGCTCCCAAGCACTGAGGATGTCACCTAGACAGGGGACGAAACGTTTGCAACAAAATCTTCCAGCTCGGCGAACAGAACCACAGCTAATCTAGTCCCATTTGGCCCATATTCCACTGAACCCTTCCTATTCATATACCCATCCAGATGCCTTTTAAATGTTGTAATTGTATCAGCCTCGACCACTTCCTCTGGCAGCTCATTTCATACCCGTACCACCCTCTGTGTGAAAACGTTGTCCCTTAGGTCCTCTCTTATATCTTTCCCCTCTCACCCTAAACCTATGGCCTCTCCCTCTCGTTCTGGACTCCCCCATCCCAGGGAAAAGACTTTATCCATTTATCCCATCCATGCCCCTCATGATTTTATAAATCTCGATAAGGTCACCCCTCAGCCTCAGATGCTCCAGGGAAAACAGCCCCAGCCTGTTCAGCCTCTCCCTATATCTCAAACCCTCCAACCATGGCAATATTCTTGTAAATCTTTTTTGAACCCTTTCAAGTTTCACAACATCTTTCCAAAAGGAAGGAGACCAGAATTGCACGCAATATTTCAACAGTGGCCTAACCAATGTCCTGTACAGCCGCAACATGACCTCCCAACTCCTGTACTCAATACTCTGACCAATAAAGGAAAGCATACCAAACTCCTTCTTCACTATCCTATCTACCTGCGACTCTACTTGCAAGGAGCTATGAACCTGCAATCCAAGATCTCTTTGTTCAGCAACACTCCCTAGGACCTTACCATTAAGTGTTTAAGTCCCGCTTTGATTTGCTTTTTCAAAATGCAGCACCTCACATTTTATAAATTAAATTCCATCTGTCACTCCTCAGTCCATTGGCCCATCTGGTCAAGACCCTGTTGTAATCTGAGGTAACCCTCTTCGCTGTCCAATTTTGGTGTCATCTGCGAACTTACTAACTGTACCTCTTATGCTCACATCCAAATCATTTATGTAAATGACAAAAAGTAGTGGACACAGCACCGATCCTTGTGGCACTCCACTGGTCACAGGCCTCCAGTCTGAAAAGCAACCCTCCACCACCACCCTCTGTCTTCTACTTTTGAGCCAGTTCCATATCCAAATGGCTAGTTCTCCCTGTATTCCATGTGATCTATCCTTGCTAACCAGTCTCCCATGAGGATCACTGTCGAATACCTTACTGAAGTCCATATAGATCACGTTAACCACTCTGCCCTCATCAATCTTCTTTGTTACTTCTTCTTAAAACTCAATCAAGTTCATGAGACATGATTTCCCACGCATAAAAGCCATGCTGACTATCCCTAATCAGTCCTTGCCTTTTCAAATATTTGTAAATCCTGTCCCTCAGAATTTCCTCCAACAACTTGCCCACCACTGAGGTCAGGCTCACTGGTCTTTAGTTCCCTGGCTTGTCTTTACCGCCCTTCTTAAACAGTGACACCATGTTAGCCAACCTCCAGTCTTCCAGGACTCATCTGTGACTATCGATGATACAAATATCTCAGCAAGAGGCCCAGCAATCACTTCTCTAGATTCCCACAGAGTTCTCGGGTACACCTGATCAGGTCCTGGGGATCTATCCACCTTTACGCATTTTAAGACATCCAGCACTTCCTCCTCAGTCATCTCAACGTAGTTCAAGATGTCACCGTCTATTTCCTCACATTCTGTATCTTCTATGTCCTTCTCCACAGTAAACACTGATGCAAAATACTCGTTTAGTATCTCCCCTATCTCCTGCAGTTCCATACACAGGCTGCCTTGCTGATCTTTGAGGGCCCCTATTCTCGCCCTAGTTACCCTTTTGTCCTTAATGTATTTATAAAATTCCTTTGGATTCTCCTTCACCCTATTTGCCAAAGCTATCTCATGTCCCCTTTTTGTCCTTTTTACAGGGACAGGATTGGCTGTTGCAGGTTCCAGGGTTTAAATGTTTTAGTAGGGTCAGAGGTGGGGGTAAAAGAGGGGGAGGTGTGGCATTGCTTGTCAAAGATAGTATTACTGCGGTGGAAAGGACGATGGATGAAGACTCGCCATCTGAGGTAGTTTGGGCTGAGGTTAGGAATAGGAAAGGTGAGCTCACCCTGTTAGGAGTTTTCTACAGGCCTCCTAATAGTCCTAGAAACGTAGAAGAAAGGATTGCGAGGATGATTCAGGAGAAGAGTGAAAGTAATAGGGTGGTTGTTATGGGAGACTTTAACTTTCCAGATATTGACTGGGAAAGCTATAGCTCAAGTTCGTTAGATGGGTCGGTGTTTGTCCAATGTGTGCAGGAGGGTTTCCTGACACAATATGTAGACAGGCCAACAAGAGGTGAGGCCATACTGGATTTGGTTCTGGGTAACGAACCAGGCCAGGTGTTAGAATTGGCGGTAGGTGAGCACTTTGGGGACAGTGACCACAATTCGGTGACTTTTACTCTAGTGATGGAGAGGGATAAGTGTGCACTGCAGGGCAAGAGTTATAGCTGGGGGCAGGGAAATTATGATGCGGTGAGGCACGACCGAGGATGCGTGGCTTGGAAAAGTAGGCTTCAAGGCAAGGGCGTAATTGGTATGTGGAGCTTGTTCAAGGAGCAATTATTGAGTGTCCTTGATAAGTATATACCCGTCAGGCAGGGAGGAAAGGGTCGTGTGAGGGAGCCGTGGTTTAATAAGGAATTGGAATCCCTTGTTAAATGGAAGAGGGCGGCCTATGTAAAGATGAGGCGTGAAGGTTCAATTGGGGCGATTGAGAGTTATAAGGTAGCCAGGAAGGATCTGAAGAGAGAGCTAAGAGCAGCAAGGAGGGGACATGAAAGGTCCTTAGTTGGTAGGATTAGGGAAAACCCTAAGGCTTTCTATAGGTATGTCAGGAATAAAAGAATGACTAGGGTAGGAATAGGTCCAGTCAAGGATAGTAGTGGGAAGTTGTGTGTGGAGGCTGAAGAGATTGGGGAGACACTGAATGAATACTTTTCGTCAGTATTCACTCAGAAACAGGACATTGTTGCCGATGTGAGTACTGAGTCACAATTAATTAGAATGGACGGCTTTGAGGTATGTAGGGAAGAGGTGTTGGAAATTCTGGAAAGGGTGAAAATAGATAAGTCCCCTGGGCCTGATAGCATTTATCCTAGGATTCTCTGGGAAGCAAGGAAGGAGATTGCAGAGCCATTGGCTTTGATTTTTATGTCCTCGTTGTCTACAGGAGTAGTGCCAGTAAACTGGAGGATAGCAAATGTGGTTCCCTTGTTCAAGAAGGGGAGTAGGGATAACCCTAGTAACTATAGGCCGGTGAGTCTCACTTCTGTTGTGGGCAAAGTCTTAGAGAGAATTGTAAGGGATAGGATTTATGAACATCTGGATAGGAATAATGTGATCAAGGAGAGTCAGCATTGTTTTGTGAATGGCACGTCATGCCTCACAAACCTTACTGAATTCTTTGAGAAGGTGACTAAGGAGGTAGATGAGGGTAAAGCGGTAGATGTGCTGTATATGGATTTTAGTAAGGCGTTTGATAAGGTTCCCCATGGTAGGCTACTGCAAAAAATACGGAGGTATGACATTGAGGGTGAGTTGGAGGTTTGGATTAGGAATTGGCTGGCTGGAAGAAGACAGAGGGTAGTAGTTGATGGTAAAGGTTCATCTTGGAGTGCAGTTATTAGCGGTGTTCCGCAAGGATCTGTTTTGGGACCATTGTTGTTTGCCATTTTTATAAATGACCTGGAGGAGGGGCTAGAAGGTTGGGTGAGCAAGTTTGCGGATGATACGAAAGTCGGTGGAGTTGTTGACAGTGAGGAAGGATGTGTCAGGTTACAGTGGGATATAGATAAGTTGCAGAGCTGGGCAGAAAGGTGGCAAATGGAGTTCAATGTAGGTAAGTGTGAGGTGATTCACTTTGGTAATAGTAACAAAAAGATGGGGTACTGGGCTAATGGTCGGATACTTGGTAGTGTGGATGAGCAGAGGGATCTTGGTGTCCATGTACACAGATCTCTGAAAGTTGCCACCCAGGTAAATAGTGCGGTGAAGAAGGCATATGGCGTACTGGCTTTTATTGGTAGAGGAATTGAGTTCCGGAGTACTGAGGTCATGTTGCAGTTGTATAAGACTCTGGTGCGGCCGCATCTGGAGTATTGTGTGCAGTTTTGGTCGCCATACTATAGGAAGGATGTGGAGGCACTGGAACGGGTGCAGAGGAGGTTTACCAGGATGTTGCCTGGTATGGTAGGAAGATCGTATGAGGAAAGGCTGAGGCACTTGGGGCTGTTTTCATTGGAGAAAAGAAGGTTTAGGGGTGACTTGATAGAGGTGTACAAGATGATTAGGGGTTTAGATAGGGTTGACCATGAGAACCTTTTTCCACGTATGGAGTCAGCTATTACGAGGGGGCATAGCTTTAAATTAAGGGGTGGTAGGTATAGGACAGATGTTAGGGGTAGATTCTTTACTCAGCGAGTCGTGAGTTCATGGAATGCCCTGCCAGTAGCAGTGGTGGACTCTCCCTCATTATGGGCATTTAAGCGGGCATTGGATAGGCATATGGAGGATAGTGGGCTAGTGTAGGTTAGGTGGGCTTGGATCGGCGCAACATCGAGGGCCAAAGGGCCTGCATTGCGCTGTATTTTTCTATGATCTATGTTCCATGTTCCATGCCCTCCTGATTTCCCTCTTAAGTATACTCCTACTGCCTTTATACTCTTCAAAGAATTCACTCGATCTCTGTTATCTATATCTGATATATGTTTCCTTCTTTTCCTTAACCAAAACCTCAATTTCTCTAGTCATCCAACATTCCCTATACCTCCCAACCTTTCCTTTCACCCAACAGGAATACACTGTCCCTGGATCTCGTTATCTCATTTTTGAAGGCTTCCCATTTTCCAACTGTACCTTTACCCGTAAACATCTGCTGCAATTATCCTCCCAGCAGTGCACTTCACACTCCACAACTCTGGGTGAAAAGAAGTTTCCTTAAATCAACTCTAAATATTCTGCCTTTCACTTTAAAACTGTATCCCTTTGTTATTGGCCTTTCACTAAGGAAAAGAGCTGCTTTCTGCTCAGTCTGCCTGTGCTGCTCATAATTTTATCATCTCAATCAGGTCCCCTCTCACCCTTCACTAAACCAACTTGATCTTCCCCAGCTTACTCAGGAAATGTGAAACTATTAAATACATCCTCAAACTCCTGAGTAAATATTCAACAGATCCCATATTTAGTTCACATACACTCAACATCACCACCCCCGACCCTTTATATCACAGACACCCTGACCTGATAACCATCCTGGAGCCAACAGTCTTTACATCTACCTCTGGACAGGGTCGCACCGTCCTCCATTTTATATTTAATGGTCCTCCCTCTGCCACTGGATCCAAACTTGAACACTGTCCATCTGGTGTTCCTATAGCTGTCCATCTGGTGTTCCTATAGCTGACCATTTGGTGTTCCTATAGCTGTCCTGGCCCTGGTCCCTTACAACCTTCTCCTCTTCCTCATGACGTCCTCATCTCAGCCTTAAATTGGCAGTCCTTAAAGATAGCACAGTGGCTCAGTGGTTAGCATTGCTGCCTCACAGCATTGGCGACCTGGGTTCAACTCTACCCTCTGGCAACTGTCTGTGTGGAGATTGCACATTCTTCCTGTGCTTGCATGGGCTTCTTCTGGGTGCTCCAGTTTCCTCCCACAATCCAAAGATGTGCAAGTTTGGTGGATTGACCAAAGGAAATGCAGGGTTCCAGGGATAGGGTTAAGCAGTGGTCTTGGGGAGGTGATGCTCTTCAGAGGCTCTGTGTGGGTTGAATAGCCTGCTTCCACACTGTAGGCATTTTATTATTCCTTTATTCTGAGACTGTGCCCTGTGGCTCTAGGCTCTCTCCCATGAAGGGAAACATCCACTCAGTATACACCCTGATAAGGCAGTGTGGTGTAACCTGTAGCTTTACTCTGTCCAAGTTTTCTTTTCAGCCTGTTTTTCCTTGCTTACTATGATCTGCTTGCAAACAAAACTTAGGCACAGAGGCTTTGGAGAGGGTGCAAAGACGGTTTACCAGGATGCTGCCTGGACTGAGGGCTTGTCTTACGAAGAGAGGTTGACTAAGCTCGGACTTTTCTCTCTGGAGGGAAGGAGGAAGAGAGGTGACCTGATCGAGGTATACAAGATAATGAGAGGGATGGATAGAGTCAATAGCCAGAGACCTTTCCCCAGGGCAGGGTTGACTGGCATGAGGGGTCATCGTTTTAACATATGAGGTGAAAGGTATAGAGGAGACGTCAGAGGTAGGTTCTTTACGCAGCGAGTTGTGAATGCATGGAATGCGTTGCCAGCTGTGGTGATGGAAGCAGAGTCATTGGGGACATGTAAGCGACTGCTGGACATGCACATGGATAGCAGTGAATTGAGGGGCATGTAGGTTAAGTTATTTTATTGTACATTCGGATTAATCCTCAGCACAACAGCGTGGGCCAAAGGGCCTGTTCTGTGCCGTACTTTTCTATGTTCTATGAGAAGGAATTTCTTCACCCAGAGGGCTGTGAATCTGAGGAATTCTCTGCCCAGGAAAGTAGTTGAGGCTACCTCTTGAATGTTTTTAAAGTTAAGATAGATTTTCTTTTAACAATAAAGGAATTAAGGGCCATGGTGAGAGTGGCGGGTAAGTGGATCAGAATCCACAAAAATATCAGCCATGATCTTATTGAATGGTGGAGCAGGCTCGAAGGGCAGGATGGTCTATTCCTGCTCCTGGTTCTGATGTTCTAATGTAAACTCCAGTGAGCAGAGTCCCAACCTGTTATACATTTTGTCACAAGACAATCCTTCGATACCATGGATGGTCCGAGTAAACCTTCTCTGAATTGCCTCCAATGAACTGTCTTTCCTTAAATAAGGGATCCAATTGCTCACAGATGTGCTCTCTCCAGCACGTTGTACAGTTACAGTAAGATTTCCCTATATCCCTGACAACTATATCTGCAGCTCCTCTCAGACCACATGGACTGGCTGGAGCGGCAGGAAGACTGCCTGACAAGCAAGCAGGTGGCGGAAAGGTCATGTATATGAGTTTCGGTGATGTGACCAAACCAAAGTTGAGGCAGATCTATGGGTGATCACCAGGAGCAGTAGGCAGCCAGGGGAAGAGAGCCCTGTAGCTATCCCATTCTGTAACGGGTCTGCTGTTTTGGAACATGTTAGGGGGTGGCTGCCTGTTGGGGATGGCAGCAGTGGGAGCCAGAACGTGGTACAATAGTTGGTTCTGCTATACAGCAGGGAGTATCAAAGTGCAGGTGAGCAGTAGACTGTGTAGTCGGGTCACAGATAGGCATTACCCTGACCACAAAATGCTTCCTCCCTTGTGCCAGGGTTAAGGATGTCTCTGAACATAACACAGGGTATTCTCAACGGGAGAGGGTCAACAGTCAGAGTTCGTACTCCATACTAGTACTAATGACATGGTGACAGGTGGAAAATTTAAGGGGGATACTTTGGAGCAGTGAGAGGCGGGAGCCGGGAGGAGGTGATATTGGTGTGAGGTGATTGTCGGGAAGGCCGGTAAGTATATTTAAACTTCTTATCTTCAGGCCAGCGAGGGAGGAGCGAGCAAAGGACTTCTGGGAAGGGTAAATAGATCAGTTTATATTTGCGTGGTAAAGTGCCAGAAGACTAGAGGTTCCCACGTGAGTGGTAAGGACAAGTCAGGGAACTGTAGACCTGTGAGTCTGACATTGGTGGTGGGCAAGTTGTTGGAGGGAATCTTGAGGGACAGGATGTACGTGTATTTGGAAAGGCAAGAACTGATTCGGGATAGTCAACATGGCTTTGTGCGTGGGAAATCATGTCTCACAAACTTGATTGAGTTTTTTGATGAAGTAACAAAGAAGATTGATGGGGGCAGAGCAGTAGATGTGATCTGTATGGACTTCAGTAAGGCGTTCAACAAGGTTACCCATGGTAGACTGGTTAGTAAGGTTAGATCTCATGGAATAAAGGGAGAACTAGCCATTTGGATACAGAACTGGCTCAAAGGTAGAAGACAGAGGGTGGTGGTGGAGGGTTGCTTTTCAGACTGGAGGTCTGTGACCAGTGGAGTGCCACAAGGATCGGTGCTGGATCCTCTACTTTTCATCATTTATATAAATAATTTGGATGTGAGCATAAGAGGTACAGTTAGTAAGTTTGCAGATGACACCAAAATTGGAGGTGTAGTGGACAGCGAAGAGGGTTACCTCAGATTACAACAGGGTCTTGACCAGATGGGCCAATGGGCTGGGAAGTGGCAGATGAAGTTTAATTCAGACAAATGTGAGATGCTGCATTTTGGGAAAGCAAATCTTAGCAGGACTAATACACTTAATGGTAAAGTCCTAGGGAGTGTTGCTGAACAAGGAGACCTTGGAGTGCAGGTTCATAGCTCCTTGAAAGTGGAGTCACAGGTAGATAGGATAGTGAAGAAGGCATTTGTTCTGCTTTCCTTTATTGGTCAGAATATTGAGTACAGGAGTTGGGAGGTCATGTTGAGGCTGTATAGGACATTAGTGCTTTCTCTTTCAACTTAATTTGCTCCTGAACTTCCTTGGTTAGATATGGCTTGTTTATCCCTCTCATAGAATCTTTCCTCCTTCTTGGCATGTATTTTTGTTGAGAGTCATGAATTACCTCCTTAAGTACCTGTCACTGCTTGCTTACTGTCATTCCTGCTAAGCTATCAGGTCAATTCACTTTATTTCATTGCAATTCTCTTTAAGTTAACCACAGTTCTTTCCAACCTGTGCTTCTCGCTCTCAAACTGATTAAATTCTATCATATTATGATCATTACTTCACAGGGGATCCGAGATCATTTATTAAACTGCCTCATTTCAGGTTGTTCTGCCATAACATATGTTTCGTTCACATGAATTTGCCATAATGCAATTGACAAATTGGGGACACTGTTTCTAAAGCACAAACTTTTAAAATGTGTGTTGGCAGTAACATGATTATGTTGTCAACACTTTAAGGTTGCTTTTAGAGGGGGATTTTCTATAACACAGGGTTACACAAGAACGCAATCATCACCTTATATAAGAACTACCTACATTCATTATCAGATCTGATATTGTCTGCTCCTTTGTTGGCCCCATGCCACATTGCTTTAGGAAACTATCCCTAATGCACTCTATAAATTCTTTGTTGTAGCTATTCTTTCCCATTTGATTAACCTAATCCACATGAAGTTTAAAGCCATTTGTAATAATTGCTCTACTGTTTTTACATGCTTTGATTATTTGTTGAGTTACAACAAACTTTATTTTAATAGACAGTCTATAAACCAGCTCGCTCAATAAACCGGCAAAATTATATCCCTCAAATACTGAACATTTACTGTGTTATCATCATCTCAAGTAGTCAGTTGAGGATGTAAGTGAGAAGGCTCTCTATGTGAAGAGCCTAGCTATAATGAAGCAGCCAGAACTGAACACAATATTCCAAATGTGGCCTAACCAGGACTCTTTAGAGCTGCAGCAAAACCTCGCGGCTCTTAAACTCAATCCCCCTGTGAATGAAAGCCAACACACCATACACCTTCTTAACAACCCTATCAACTTGGTTGGCAACTTTGAGGGATCTATGGATATGAACCCTAAGATCCCTCTGATCCTCCACACAGCCAAGAATCTTACCTTTAACCCTGTATTCTGCATTCAAATTCAAGCTTCCAAAATGAATCACTTCACACTTTTCCAGGTTGAACTCCATCTGCCACTTCTCAGCCCAGTTCTGCACCCTGTCAATGTCCCATTGCAACCTACAACAGCCCTCCACATTATCTACCACTCCACCAACCTTCATGTCATTGGTAAACTTACTAATCCACCCTTCCACTTCCTCATCCAAGTCATTGATAAAAATCATAAAGAGCAGAGATCCCAGAACAGATCCCTGCAGAACAACAATAGTCACCAAGCTCCAGGCTGAATACTTTCCATCTATTACCACCCTCTGTCTTCTATGTGCCAGCCAATTCTGTATCAGGTTTCCCTGTATCCCATGCTTCCTTACTTTCTGAATAAGCCTACCATGGGAACCTTATCAAATGCTTTGCTAAAATCCATGTATACCACATCCACTGCGCTACCTTCACCAACCTGTTTTGTCACATCCTTAAAGAATTCAATAAGGTTTGTGAGGCATGACCTGCCCCTCACAAAGTCATGATTTGGAGGTGCTAGTGCTGGACTGGGGTAGACCAAGTTAAAAATTGCACAATACCGGGTTATAGCCCAATAGGTTTATTTGGAAGCACTAGCAATTGAGGCAGCATGGTGGCTCAGTGCTTAGCACTGCTACCTCACAGATCTCGCGTCTTGGGTTCGATTCCAGTCTTGGGTGATTGTTTGTGTGGACATTTGCACATTCTCCCCATATCTGTGTGGGCTTTCCACAATTCAAAGATGTGCAGGTTAGGTGAATGGGCCATGTTAAATTGCCCATTGTGTTCAGGGATGTGTAAGTTAGGTGCATGAGTCAGGGATAAATGTAGGGAAATGGGTCTGGGTGGGATACTCTTCAGAGGGTCAGTGTGGACTTGTTGGGCTGAATGGCCTGTTTCCACACTGTAGGGAATCTAATTTAGTAGCTTTCAAGGTGCTGACTCTTCATCAGGTGACAATGCTTCCAAATAAACCTGTTGGACTATAACCCCTGGTGTTGTGTGATTTTTAACTCACAAAGTCATGCTGATTATCTCTAATCAAACTATGCTCTTCTAAATAATCATGAATCCTGTCTCTTAGAATTCTCTTCAATAATTCAGCTACCACTGACATCTGGAATTCCGAGGATTATCCCTATTCCCTTTCTTGAACAAGGGAGTAACATTTGCCACTGTCCAATCATTTGGTACTACTCCAGTGGACATGAGGACGTAAAGATCATTGCCAAAAAGTGCAATCTCTTCCCCAACTTCCCATAATAACCCACAGTATGTCTCGTCTGGTCCAGGGGACTTATCTATCCTTATGATTTTCAAACTTTACTGCACATCCGCCTTCTTTACATCAACCTGTTTAAGCATATCAGTCCATTTGAAGAGTAACAAAAAGATGGGGTACTGGGCTAATGGTCGGATACTTGGTAGTGTGGATGAGCAGAGGGATCTTGGTGTCCATGTACACAGATCTTTGAAAGTTGCCACCCAGGTAAATAGTGCGGTGAAGAAGGCATATGGCGTACTGGCTTTTATTGGTAGAGGAATTGAGTTCCGGAGTACTGAGGTCATGTTGCAGTTGTATAAGACTCTGGTGCGGCCGCATCTGGAGTATTGTGTGCAGTTTTGGTCGCCATACTATAGGAATGATGTGGAGGCACTGGAACAGGTGCAGAGGAGGTTTACCAGGATGTTGCCTGGTATGGTAGGAAGATCGTATGAGGAAAGGCTGAGGCACTTGGGGCTGTTTTCATTGGAGAAAAGAAGGTTTAGGGGTGACTTGATAGAGGTGTATAAGATGATTAGGGGTTTAGATAGGGTTGACCATGAGAACCTTTTTCCACGTATGGAGTCAGCTATTACGAGGGGGCATAGCTTTAAATTAAGGGGTGGTAGGTATAGGACAGATGTTAGGGGTAGGTTCTTTACTCAGCGAGTCGTGAGTTCATGGAATGCCCTGCCAGTAGCAGTGGTGGACTCTCCCTCATTATGGGCATTTAAGCGGGCATTGGATAGGCATATGGAGGATAGTGGGCTAGTGTAGGTTAGGTGGGCTTGGATCGGCGCAACATCGAGGGCCGAAGGGCCTGTACTGCGCTGTATTCTTCTATGTTCTATTTCACATTGTCCTCAGAAACATCAATGTCCCTCTGAGTAATGAATACTGAGACAAAGTATTCATTAAGGACCTCCTCTACATCCTCCGACTCCAGGCACAAGTTCCCTCCACTATCCCTGATCACCCTAACCTCACTCTGGACATCCTCTTGTTCCTCACAGAAGTGTAGTATGCCTTACGCCTTAATCCTATTCATCAAGGCGTTTTCATGCCACCTTTTAGCTCTCCTAAGTCAATTTTTAGTTTCTTCCTGGCTTCTTTGTAACCCTGTAAAGCCCTGTCTGATCCTCGCTTCCTCAACCTTAAGCTTCCTTCTTCCTCTTGACCAGATGTTTCACATCTCTTGTTAGGAGAAAGTGAGGACTGCAGATGCTGGAGATCAGAGCTGAAAATGTGTTGCTGGAAAAGCGCAGCAGGTCAGGCAGCATCCAAAGAACAGGAGAATCGACGTTTCGGGCAGAAGCCCTTCATCAGGAATATGGCCTATCCCCAGTCAGCCTATCTCCATACTGAGTCAGGAATCATTCCTGGTCACACCTGACAAAAGCTGCTCCATACAAACTATTTGCGCTAAGGAGGTTCCAGTCAATATTCCTTCCAATCAAGGGAAGTTCAACATGTACAGATTCTGTCCCTTTTTATTAGATTAGATTAAGATTAATTACAGCGTGGGAACAGGGCCTTCAGCCCAACAAGTCCACACTGATCCTCCGAAGAGCAACCCATCCAGACCCATTCCCCTACATTTACCCCTGACTAATGCACCGAACACTACAGGCAATTTAGCATGGCCAATTCACCCTAACCTGTACATCTGTGGGAGGAAACCGGAGCAAACCCACGCAGACACGGGGAGAATGTGCAAACTCCACACAGACAGTTGCCTGAGGTGGGAACTGAACCTGGGTTTCTCGTGCTGTGAGGCAGCAGTGCTAACCACTGTGCCATCGTGCCGCCCGTTTTCTGGTAACAACTAGCCCATTACTAATCTACGCTGCTACCTTTTCTTTTATCTACGATTTTCCAATTTTCCATGCAACTGACGGCTCCCCCCACTCCCACAAACTAGCCCCTTCCCAAATAATGGTGCCAATGTCTACCAAATTCCAACCAATTTCTCCGCCATCATTAAACCAGCCGTTATCTCCTTTATCTTGTTAACCCTGTGCCAGTTAACTCATGTCTTAGGTCATAATCCAGAGATTTATAGCTTTATGGTTCGACTTTTTTTAGAAAGCTCTCAACAACAAAGGGAGTAGGGATAACCCTAGTAACTATAGGCCGGTGAGTCTCACTTCTGTTGTGGGCAAAGTCTTAGAGAGAATTGTAAGGGATAGGATTTATGCACATCTGGATAGGAATAATGTGATCAAGGATAGTCAGCATGGTTTTGTGAAGGGCAGGTCGTGCCTCACAAACCTTATTGAATTCTTTGAGAAGGTGACTAAGGAAGTGGACGAGGGGAAAGCGGTAGATGTGGTGTATATGGATTTTAGTAAGGCGTTTGATAAGGTTCCCCATGGTAGACTACTGCAAAAAATACGGAGGTATGGCATTGAGGGTGAGTTGGAGGTTTGGATTAGGAGTTGGCTGGCTGGAAGAAGACAGATGGTAGTAGTTGAGGGTAGAGGTTCATCTTGGAGTGCCGTTACTATCGGTGTTCCGCAAGGATCTGTTTTGGGACCATTGCTGTTTGTCATTTTTATAAATGACCTGGAGGAGGGGCTAGAAGGTTGGGTGAGCAAGCTTGCGGATGATACGAAAGTCGGTGGAGTTGTTGACAGTGAGGGAGGATGTGTCTGGTTACAGCGGGATATAGATAAGTTGCAGAGCTGGGCAGAAAGGTGGCAAATGGAGTTCAATGTAGGTAAGTGTGATGTGATTCATTTTGGTAGGAGTAACAAAAAGACGGGGTACTGGGCTAATGGTCGGATACTTGGTAGTGTGGATGAGCAGAGGGATCTTGGTGTCCATGTACACAAATCTCTGAAAGTTGCCACCCAGGTAAATAGTGCGGTGAAGAAGGCATATGGCGTACTGGCTTTTATTGGTAGAGGAATTGAGTACCGGAGCCCTGAGGTCATGTTGCAGTTGTATAAGACTCTGGTGCGGCCGCATCTGGAGTATTGTGTGCAGTTTTGGTCGCCATACTATAGGAATGATGTGGAGGCACTGGAACGGGTGCAGAGGAGGTTTACCAGGATGTTGCCTGGTATGGTAGGAAGATCGTATGAGGAAAGGCTGAGGCACTTGGGGCTGTTTTCATTGGAGAAACGAAGGTTTAGGGGTGACTTGATAGAGGTGTACATGATGATTAGGGGTTTAGATAGGGTTGACCATGAGAACCTTTTTCCACGTATGGAGTCAGCTATTACGAGGGGGCATAGCTTTAAATTAAGGGGTGGTAGGTATAGGACAGATGTTAGGGGTAGGTTCTTTACTCAGCGAGTCGTGAGTTCATGGAATGCCCTGCCAGTAGCAGTGGTGGACTCTCCCTCTTTATGGGCATTTAAGCAGGCATTGGATAGGCATATGGAGGATAGTGGGCTAGTGTAGGTTAGGTGGGCTTGGATCGGCGCAACATTGAGGGCCAAAGGGCCTGTACTGCGCTATATTTTTCTATGTTCTAACTCATATTCCATCAACGGAACCTCTTTCTATCTATATCACTGATTCCTATTTCCTGTTCCTGTTCCTGGTCCCTGTCTTCATTCCTGTTGCCGGTCCCTATCCCCATTCCCTGTCCCTTTTCCCACTCTCAGTCCCTGTTCCTGGTCCCTATTCCCTTGTACCTGTTCCTGGTCCCTATCCCCATCACCATTCCCGGTCCCTGTTCCCATTCCCTGGTTCTCAGTCCCCATCCATATTCCTGGTCCGGTCCCTATCCTTATCCCTGGTCCCTATCACTATCCCTGTTCCCAGTGCCTGTCCCCATTCCCTGTCCTCATTTCTGGACCCAGTCCCAATCCCTGACCCTGTTCCCATCCCCATCCCTATCCCCGGTCCTTCTCCCGATCCCCAGTCCCTATCCCTATCCCTGTTCCCAGTCCTTATTCCTATCCCTGGTTCCGGTTCCTATCCCTATCCCTGGTCGTTATCCCCTTTCCTGGTCCATGTTCCCAGTCCCCATCCCTATCCCTGTTTTCATTTCCCATTCATATCCCTGGTCCAGGTCCCTATCTCTATTCCTGTTCCTGGTCCCTGTTCCCAGTTCCCATCTCTATTCCTGTTCCTGTTTCCCATCCCTATTCCTGTTCCCGGTCCCTTTCCCTATTCTTGTTCCTGGTCCCAGTCCCCTTTCCCAGTTCATGTTTCCATTCCTGTCTCTACCTCCATTCCCTGTTCCTAGTGTCTGTCCCAGGTCTTTATGGTGGATCCCTGGCTCTACTGGATCCCAGTCCTGGTTTTACCCACACATTCCCCAGGATTTGGGATTTCACCATCAAGTTTATCAACAACTTCTTACCTGGAGACTCAGAGCGATCTGGCGAATGTAAATCAGGTTTAGATCCTCCAGGATCCGGATTCTCTCCTCCATTCCAGCTGCTTCCCCAGAGGAGACCCCCGTGCCTGGACCTTCCGTCCCCCTCCGGCTCCTCGCCCAGACCCGGGACCCTGCCCCCGGACCCTGGACACTGCCCTCGGACCCCGGACACTGCCCTCGGACCCCGGACCCTGCCACTCGGACCCTGGACCCTGCCCTCGGACCCTGACCTCGGACCCCGGACCCTGTCCTCGGACCCCGGACCCTGCCCTCGGACCCCGGACCCTGCCCCTCGGACCCTGCCCCCGGACCCTGGACCCTGCCCCTCGGACCCTGCCCCCGGACCCTGGACACTGCCCTCGGACCCCGGACCCTGCCCCCGGACCCTGGACACTGCCCTCGGACCCCGGACCCTGCCCTCGGACCCTGACCTCGGACCCCGGACCCTGTCACTCGGACCCCGGACCCTGTCACTCGGACCCCGGACCCTGCCACTCGGACCCCGCCCTCGGACCCTCCGGGTTTAACTCCCCTTTGGATAGTTTCTGTTTGAAGCTGCGGCCGGACTTCAGGATCCGTTTAAACAAATCGGAACCGAATCAAAATGTGGAGCAGCGCGTTCCTGTCCAGCACCAACCCCGGCTCTGGGCCTCGGCCGCCTCCCATTCCCATTCCCATTCCCACTCCCACTCCCACTCACATTCATTGCTTGCCAGCTCAACATTCCTGGCTCACAGGAAGCCAGCTGTCTGAATGCTGCTTCTCTGTCTCAGCCCCTCATTGCTCCTGCCAAAAGCCTTTTGGCTCACACACGCACATTACACACACAACAGGCTCCATTCAGCACAGCCACTCTGCTAAATGCACCAATGTTTACGCTCAAGCAGCTATAGCCTCCCCAGGAATGTGAAGTTCACGTCCTGCCTGCTTCAGATTCCATCCATGCAAATTACCATCTCTTCAGCAACCTCCCTTTCTTCTCCGAAGTCCTTGAACACGCAACCACCTCTCTGATCAGTTCTATTAAGTGCCAAAGAACAAATCTGCTGTCTGTAATAACTATTCCCAACAAGAAAGAGTGTAGTCACTAGCTCATGACATTACCATAATTAAATCCCCAGCACTGAAATTCCAGGGGTTACAATAAAATCATGATGATTTACAATGGGCCTCAACAGAAACTACTCCATCACTCTGCAGACGTTCTTTGCAAAAACACTTTCCACAATTTCCACAAGGATGTGCACAAATCTCTTCCCTCGCACAGCCCCTTGAGGGTAGTGTGCAGAGAGTGATAGAGGCTGTGATCTCTGGCTTTTCAGACTGGAGGTCTGTGATCAGTGGTATGCCACAAGGTTCGGTGCAGGGTTCATTGCTTTTCATCATTTATATAAATGATTTGGATGTGAATATAGGAGGGATGGCTAGTAAGTTTGCAGATGACACTAAAATTAGACGTGTAGTGGACAGCAAAAAAGGTTACCTCAGAGTACAACAAGATCTTGATCAGGTGGGCCAATGGGTTGAGGAGTGGCAGGTGGAATTGAATTCAGATAAATGTGAGATGCTGCATTTTGGAAAGGCAAATCAGGGCAGGACTTATACACTTAATGGTACCCATAATGACCCTCACCAACGTTTACAGATACACCACAGAAAGCATTCTATCTGGGAACATAACAGCCTGATACGGCAACTGCTCTGCCCAGGACCATAAGAAACTGCAGAAGATTGTGTGCACAGCCCAATCCAACATGGAAGCCATCCTCCCATCTATGGAAAAAGTGAGGACTGCAGATGCTGGAGTACCAGAGTTGAAAAATGTGGTGCTGGAAAAACACAGCAGGCCAGGCAGCATCAGAGGAGCAGGAGAATCGACGTTTCGGGCATAAGCCCTTCTCCTGTTTCTCGGATGCTATTGACAGAGCATATTGCAGCGCTGATGAAAGAACTCGAGGACCTTAGGCTCATCCAAGAGAACGAGATCTTTCTGAACAAGACCTTCAGCGAGGTTATTACACCAAAGAACAGAGGCCCAAAAACAGAGCCCTGCGGGAACCCACTCAACACTGACCTCCAGGCAGAATACTTTCCATCTACAATCAAGCTCTGCCTTCTGCCAGCCAGCCAATTCTGAATCCAGATAGCCAAATCTCCCTGTATCCCATACTTACTGACTTTATGAATGAGCCTACTGTGGGGAACCCTATCAAATGCCTTGCTGAAATCCATATACACCACATCCACTGCTCGACCGTCGTCGACCTGTCTTGACACCTCCTCAAACAACTTAATAAGATTTGTGAGGCATGACCTACCTCTCCCAAAGTATGGATGAGGAAAAGGTCTGTGGACAGGATGAGCCAGCTGACCACGGCACCATGGTGCAGAAGGCCATTCAAGAGGGGGGAGGAAAAAGACAAGTAGTTGTTATAGGGAATTCTATAATTAGGGGGACAGATAGTATCCTATGAGAGCTGGTTTGGGAGTCCCACATGGTGTGTTGCCTGCCCAGTGCGAGGGTGCAGGACATCTCTGACCGGCTTGAAAGGATATTGGAACGGGAAGGGGAAGATCCAGTTGTGATCCACGTTGGCACTAACAACATAGGCAAGGCTAGGGTGGAGGACCTATTTGGGGAGTATCAAGCACTAGGAAGGAAATTAAGGAACAGGTCCTCAAGACTCATAATCTCTAATTACTGCTCGAGCCACGTGCCAATTGGCATAGGGATAAGAAAGTTAGGGAAGTAAACACATAGTTAAGGGATTGGTGCGGGAAAGAGGGATTCCATTTCATGGGGCATTGGAACCGGGATGGTACTGATGGGACGGTCTCCACTTGAACCGATCTGAAACAAGTGTTCGAGCAATAAAGATAAATACGCTGGTCAGTAGGACTTATCAAAAAGACAGGGAGGTGGGCAGAGGGGTGGGGTTGCCTTGTCAGTTAAGAATGAAAGTCAATCTATGCACTGAATGACATGGGGACAGATGATGTGGAATCTGTGTGGGTGGAGTTGAGGAACAACAAAGGCAAAAAACACCCTAATGGGATTATGTACAGACCTCCTAACAGTGGTCAGGGCCAGGGACGCAAGATGTACCGGGAAATAAATAGGGCATGTCAAAAGGGCAAGGTCACGGTGATCATGGGGGACTTCAATATGCAAATGGACTGGGTGAATAATGTTGCCAGTGAATTCCAAAGAAAGGGAATTCATGGAATGCTTACAGGATGGCTTTATGGAACATCATGTGATGGAACCCACAAGGGAGCAGACTATTCTGGACTTAGTGCTATGTAATGAGCCAGACTTTAGAACATAGAACAATACAGCACAGAACAGGCCCTTCGGCCCACGATGTTGTGCTGAACATTTGTCCTAGTTTAAGCACCCATTCACGTACCTATCCAATTGCCGCTTAAAGGTCACCAATGATTCTGACTCTGCCACTCCCACAGGCAGCGCATTCCATGCCCCCACCACTCTCTGGGTAAAGAACCTACCCCTGACATCCCCCCGATACCTTCCACGCTTCACCTTAAATTTATGTCCCCTTGTAACACTCTGTTGTACCCTGTCTACTCTATCTATTCACCTGATCATCTTATAAACTGTCAAAGATCTATGAACGTAGACCCCAAGATCCCTCTGTTCCTCCACCTCACTAAGAACCCTACCGTTAACCCTGTATTCCGCATTCTTATTTGTTCTTCCAAAATGGACAACCTCACACTTGGCAGGGTTGAACTCCATCTGCCACTCCTCAGCCCAGCTCTGCATCATACCTAGGTCCATTTGCAGCCGACAACAGCCCTCCTCACTATCCACAACTCCACCAATATTCGTATCATCTGCAAATTTACTGACCCACCCTTCGACTCTCTCTTCCAAGTCATTAATAAAAATTACAAACAGCAGAGGACCCAGAACTGATCCCTGCAGAACTCCACTTGTAACTGGGCTCTAGGCTGAATATTTACCATCTACTACCACTCTCTGACTTCGACCGGTAAGCCAGTTCTCTATCCAACTGGCCAAATTTCCCTCTATCCCATGCCTCCTGACATTCCGCATAAGCCTACCATGGGGAACCTTATCAAATGCCTTACAAAAATCCATGTACACCACATCCACTGCTCTACCCTCATCCACATGCTTGGTCATCTCCTCAAAGAATTCAATAAGACTTGTAAGGAAAGACCTACCCTTCACAAATCCGTGCTGGCTGTCCCTAATCAAGCAGTGTCTTTCCAGATACTCATAAATCCTATCGCTCAGTACCCTTTCCATTACTTTGCCTACCACCGAAGTAAGACTAATTAGCCTGTAATTCCCAGGGTTATCCCTATTCCCTTTTATGAACAGGGGCACAACATTCGCCACTCTCCAGTCCCCTGGCACCACCCCCGTTGACAGTGAAGATGAAAAGATCATTGCCAACGGTTCTGCAATTTCCTCTCTTGCTTCCCACATAATCCTAGGATATATCCTTTCAGGCCCGGATGACTTGTCTATCCTCAAGTTTTTCAAAATGCCCAACACATCTTCCTTCCTAACAAGTATCTCCTCTAGCTTACCAGTCCGATTCACACTCTGCTCTTCAACAATACGGTCCCTCTCATTTGTAAATACTGAAGAAAATTACTCATTCAAGACCTCTCCTATCTCTTCCGACTCAATACACAATCTCCCACTACTGTCCTTGATCGGACCTACCCTCATTCTCGTCATTCTCATGTTTCTCACATACGCATAAAAGGCCTTGGGGTTATCCTTGATCCTACCCACCAAAGATTTTTCATGCCCTCTCTTAGCTCTCCTAATCCCTTTCTTCAGCTCCCTTCTGGCTATCCTGTATCCCTCCAACGCTCTGAACCTTGTTTCCTCAACCTTATGTAAGTCTCCTTCTTCCTCTTTACTAGATATTCAACCTCCCTTGTCAACCAAGGTTCCCTCACACGACCATCTCTTTCCTGCCTGACAGGAACATACATATCAAGGACATGTCGTATCTGTTCCTTGAAAAAGTTCCACATTTCAACGACATCCTTCCCTGACAGCCTATGCTCCCAATGTATGCTCCTCAGATCCTGTCTTGCAGCATCATATTTACCCTTCCCCCAATTGTAAAACCTGCCCTGTTGCACGCATCTATCTCTCTCCATAACCAAGGTGAAAGTCACAGAATTGTGGTCACCATCACCAAAATGCTCACCCACTAACAAGCCCATCACTTGTCCAGGTTCATTACCGAGTACCAAATCCAAAATGGCCTCCCCTCTGGTCGGACAATCTACATACTGTGTTTGAAAAGCTTCCTGGACACACTACACAAACACCGCCCCATCCAATCTACTTGATCTAAAGAGCTTCCAATCAATATTTGGGAAGTTGAAATCGCCCATGACTACCACCCTGTGGCTTCTGCACCTTTCCAAAATCTGTTTCCCGATCTGTTTCTCCACATCTCTGCTGCTATTGGGGGGCCTATAGTAAACACCTAACAAGGTGACTGCACCTTTCCTATTTCTGACTTCAGCCCATACTACCTCTAAAGGCAGATCCCCCTCGAACTGCCTTTCTGAGGAAACTGTTGAAGTCCACATTGATGCCCTGGGGTTGAAGTGTTCCGAGGCGGAAGATGAGGCGTTCTTCCTCCAGGCGTCTGGTGGTGAGGGAGTGGCGGTGAAGGAGGCCCAGGACCTCCATGTCCTCGGCAGAGTGGGAAGGGGAGTTGAAATGTTAGGCCACAGGGCAGTGTGGTTGATTGGTGCGGGTGTCACGGAGATGTTCCCTAAAGCGCTCTGCTAGGAGGCGCCCAGTCTCCCCAATGTAGAAGAGACCGCATCGGGAGCAACGGATACAATACATGATATTGGTGGATGTGCAGGTAAAACTTTGATGGATGTGGAAGGCTCCTTTAGGGCCTTGGATAGAGGTGAGGGAGGAGGTGTGGGCACAGGTTTTACAGTTCCTGCGGTGGCAGGGGAAAGTGCCAGGAAGGGAGGGTGGGTCGTAGGGGGGCGTGGACCTGACCAGGTAGTCACGGAGGGAACGGTCTTTGCGGAAGGCGGAAAGGGGTGGGGAGGGAAATATATCCCTGGTGGTGGGGTCTTTTTGGAGGTGGCGGAAATGTCGGCGGATGATTTGGTTTATGTGGAGGTTGGTAGGGTGGAAGGTGAGCACCAGGGGCGTTCTGTCCTTGTTGCGGTTGGAGGGGTTGGGTCTGAGGGCGGAGGTGCGGGATGTGGACGAGATGCGTTGGAGGGCATCTTTAACCACGTGGGAAGGGAAATTGCGGTCTCTAAAGAAGGAGGCCATCTGGTGTGTTCTGTGGTGGAACTGCTCCTCCTGGGAGCAGATACGGCGGAGGCGGAGGAATTGGGAATACGGGATGGCATTTTTGCAAGAGGTAGGATGGGAAGAGGTGTAATCCAGGTAGTTGTGGGAGTCGGTGGGTTTGTAAAAAATGTCAGTGTCAAGTCGGTCGTTACTGATGGAGATGGAGAGGTCCAGGAAGGGGAGGGAGGTGTCAGAGATGGTCCAGGTAAATTTAAGGTCAGGGTGGAATGTGTTGGTGAAGTTGATGAATTGCTCAACCTCCTCGCGGGAGCACGCGGTGGCGCCAATGCAGTCATCAATGTAGCGGAGGAAGAGGTGGGGAGTGGTGCCGGTGTAATTACGGAAGATCAACTGTTCTCCGTAGCCAACAAAGAGACAGGCATAGCTGGGCCCATATGTGTGCCCCTGGCTACCCCTTTGGTCTGGAGGAAGTGGGAGGATTCAAAGGAGAAATTGTTAAGGGTGAGGACCAGTTCGGCCAAACGAATGAGAGCGTCGATGGAAGGGTACTGTTGGGAACGTCTGGAGAGGAAGAAGTGGAGGGCTTGGAGGCCCTGGTCATGGCGGATGGAGGTGTAGAGGGATTAGATATCCATGGTGAAGATGAGGCGTTGGGGGCCAGGGAAACGGAAGTCTTGGAGGAGGTGGAGGGCGTGGGTGGTGTCTCGAATGTTTGTGGGGAGTTCCTGGACTAGGGGGGATAGGACAGTGTCGAGGTAGGTAGAGATGAGTTCAGTGGGGCAGGAGCATGCTGAGACAATGGGTCGGCCAGAGTGGTCAGGCTTGTGGATCTTGGGAAGGAGGTAGAACCGGGCAGTGCGGGGTTCCCGGACTATGAGGTTGGAAGCTGTGGGTGGGAGATCTCCTGAGGTGATGAGGTTGTGTATGGTCTGGGAGATGATGGTTTGGTGATGGGGGGTGGGGTCATGGTCGAGGGGGCAGTAGGAAGAGGTGACGTTTGGCTTCAGCGGTGTAGAGGTCAGTGCGCCAGACTCCCACTGCACCCCCTTTGTCCGCTGGCTTGATGGTGAGGTCAGGATTGGAGCAGAGGGATTGGAGGGCTGCGCGTTATGAGGGTGAGAGGTTGGAGTGGGATAGGGGGGTCGACAGGTTGAGGCAGTTAATGTCCTGGCGACAGTTGGAAATGAAGAGGTCGAGGGCAGGTAATAGGCCAGCGCGGGGTGTCCAGGTGGATGCAGTGTGTTGGAATTGGGCGAAGGGGTCCTCGGAAGGTGGGTGGGAGTCCTGATTGTGAAAGTAAGCTCGGAGGCGGAGGCATTCATTGTCATGGAGCACAGTGGAGGCTGGGACGTTAAATATCTTCAAGGCAGAGATTGATAAATTCTTGATCTTGCAAGGAGTTAAAGGATATGGGGAGAGTGTGGGTAAGTGGAGTTGAAATGCCCATCAGCCACGATTGAATGGCGGAGTGAACCCCTCCTCCTATCTCCTCCCCTCACCCCTCCACTCTCTCCTCCCCTCACCCCTCCACTCTCTCCTCCCCTCCCCCCTCTCCTCCACCCTACCCTCACCCCTCCACCCTCCCCTCACCCCTCCACCCTTTCCCCCTCCCCTCACCCCTCCACTCTCTCCTCCTCTCTCCCCCTCCCACCCATCCCCTCCTCTCTCCCTCTCCCCTCCCCTCTCCGCCATCCTCTCCCCCCCTCCCCTCCCCCCTCTCCACGCCCCCTCCCCCCTCTCTCCATCCCCTCGCCCCTCTCCCCCACCCCTCCGCCCTCCCCCCTCTCACCACCCTCCCCTGTCTCCCCTCTCTCCCAACATCCCCCTCCTCTCCCTCTCTCTCCTCCCCTCCCCCTCTACCACCCCACTCTCTCCCCCACTCCGCGCCCCCTCCCCTCCCCCCTCTCCCCTCACCCCCCCATCCCCCCACCGCTCCCCCTTCTCCCCCTACCCTCCCCTCTACCCCTCTCCCCTATCCCCCCTCCCCTCCCTCTCCCCCTCTGCCCCCCTACCCCCCCACTCTCTCCCCCTCTCCGTGCCGCCTCCCCTCCTCCCCCCCCACCGCTCCCCCTTCCCTCCCCGCTACCCCCCTCCCCTATCCCCCCTCCCCTCCCCCTTCCTCTCCCCCTCCCCTCTCCTCCTCCCCTCCCTCTCTCCCCCCTCCCCCTCCCCTCCCCCTCTACCCCCCTCCCTCTCTACCCCCTCCCTCTCCCCCATCTCCCCTTCCCCGCTCCCCATCCCCTCCCCTTCCCCTCTACTCCCCCTCCCCATCTCCTGCCTCCCCTCCCCCCCCTCTCCCCCCCTCCCCTCCCACCCTCCCCTCACCCCCTCCCCCCACGCCTCCATCCTCCCCTCCCCCCTCTCCCCTCCCCCCCACCCTTCCCCCCTCCCCTCCCCTCTAACCCTCCCCCCTCCCCCAGCTCTCACCCCTCTCCTCTCCCCCCTCCCCTCTCCACCGTACCCCCCTCCACTTCCCCTCCCCTCCCCCTCCATTTCCCTCTCCCCTCCCTTTTCCCTCCCCCATCTCCCTCCTCCCTCACCCCATCTCTCCCCTCCCCCTCCCCTCACTCCCCTCCCCTCCGCCCCCTCTCCCCCCTCCCACTCCCTCTCCCCCCTCCCCTTCCCTCCCCTCTCCCCCTTCCTCTCCACCCTCTCCTCTCCCCCCCACTCCTCTCCCCCCTCCCCTCCACTTCCCCCTCCCCTCCCCCCGCCCTCTCCCTCCCCACCCCCTCCACTCCCCCCTCCCCTCCCCCCCCTCCCCTCCCCCCTCCTCACTCCCTCTCCCCTCTCCCTTCCCCCTCCCCTACCCCTCTCCCCCTCTCCCCCGTCCCCCCCCTTCCTCTCCCCCTCTCCTCTCCGCTCTCCCCTCCCCCTCCCCTACCCCCCCCACAACCCCCTCCCCGTCTCTCCACCCGCTCTCCCCTCCCCACTCCCTCTCCTCTCCCCTCCCCCCTCTCCCCCTCCCCACTCCCTCTCCTCTCCCCTCCCCTCCTCCCTCTCCCCCTCCCCTTCTCTCCCCCCACCCCTCCCCTCCCCTTCTCTCCCCCTCCCCTCTCTCCCCCCCACCCTTCCCCTCACCTACTCTACCCCCTCCCCCACCTCCCCCTCTACCCCCTCCCCTTCTCTCTACCCCCTCTCCCTCTTCCCCCTCCCCCACCTCCCCCCTCCCCCTCCCCTTCTCTCTCCCCCCTCTTCCGTCTCCCCCTCCCCTCTCCCCTTCCCCTCCCCTCTTCCCTCCCCTTCCCCTCCCCCATCTTCCCCCCACCCCACCCCTTCCCTCCTCCCCCCTCTCCCCCACCCCTCCCCCCTCTCCCTCCTCCCCCAGCTCTCCCCTCTCCCCTCCCCTCTCCCCGTCCCCCCCTCCCATTCCCCCTCCACTTCCCCTTCCTCTTCCACTTCCCCCTCCCCCTCCCCTCCACCCCCGCCCTCTCCCCCCTCCGCCCTCGCCTCCTCCCCCCTCGCCTCCCCCCTCCTCATTCCCCTCTCCCCCTCCCCTCTCCCCCCTCCCCTCCTTCCTCTCCCCCTCTCCTCTCCGCTCTCCCCCTCCCCTCCCCCTCCCCTAACCCCCACACCTCCCTCCCCCGTCTCTCCACCCGCTCTCCCCTCCCCACTCCCTCTCCTCTCCCCTCCTCCCTCTTCCCCTCCCTCTCCCCTCCCCTCCTCCCTCTCCCTTCTTCCCATCCCCTCCCCTCCTCTACCCCTCCCCTCCTCTCCCCTCCCCTTCTCTCCCCCCTCCCCTCCTTTCCCCCCCACCCTTCCCCTCACCTTCTCTCTCCCCTCCCCCACCTCCCCTCTACCCCCTCCCCTCCTCCCCCAACTCCCCTCCCCTTCTCTCTCTGCCCTCTCCCTCCCCTTCCTCTCCCCCTCTCCTCCCTTCCCCCCTCCCTTTCCCTCCCCCCTCCTCCTCTCCCCCTCACCTCCCCCTCCTCTCCCCCCTCCCCTCTCCCCCACACCCAGCTCTCCCCCCTCCCCTCTCCCCCTCCACTTCCCCCCTCCCCTCCCCCTTCCCCCAGTTCTCCCCCCTCCCCCTCCACTTCCCCTCCCCTCCCCCCTTCCACTTCCCCCTCCCCTCACCTTCCACCCCCCGCCCTCTCCACCCTCCCCCTCCCCCCTTCCTCTCCCCTCCTCCCTCTCCCCCCTTCCCCTCTACCCCCCTCCCCACTCGTCTCCCCCCCTCCCCTCTCCCCCCTTCCCCTCTACCCCCCCCACTCGTCTCCCCCCTCCCCTCTCCCCGTCCCCTCTCTCCTCTCCCCTCCACCCACTCCCCTCCCCTCCCCTTCTCCCCTCCCCTTCCCCCCCACTCCCCCTCTCCCCTCCCCTTCCCCTCTCCCCCACTCCCCTTCCCCTCTCCCCCTCCCCTCTCCCCCTCCCTTCTCCCCTCTCTCTCCCCCTCACTCACTCCCCTTCCCCCTCCCCCTTCCCTCCCCTCTCCCTCCTCTCCCCCATCTCCCTCCACTCCCCCCTCTCTCTCCCCTCCTCCCTCCCCCTCCCCCCTCTCCCTCCCCCCTCCCACTCTCCCCCCCTCCCCCCTCCCGTCCCCCTCTCCCCCCTCCCCTCTCCCTCCCTCCCCCTCCCGCCACCTCCCTCCCCCCTCCTTCCTCTCCCCCCCTCCCTTCTACCCCACTCCCCACTCCTCCCCCCTCCCCGTCCCCTCTCTCCTCCGTCTCCCTCCCCCTCCCCCGACTCCCCCTCACCTCCCCCTCCCTCCTCCCCTCCCCCTACTCCCCCTCTCCCCCCCTACCCTCCCCTCCACTCCCCCACCCCTCCCCCCTACTCCCCCCTCCCCTCCCCATCCCCTCCCCTTCCCTCTCCCCCCTCCCTTCCCCTCTCCCCTCCCTTCCTCCCTCCCCTTCTCTCCCCCCTCTCTCTGCCCCTCACTCCCTCCCCTTCCCCTCACCCTTCTCTCTCCCCCCCCTTCCCTCCCTCTCCTCCCCCACTCCCCCCTCTCCCTTCCCTCCTCTCCCCCACTCCCCCCTCCCCTCCCTCTCCGTCCCCTCTCCCTCCCCTCCCCCCTCTCCCTCCCCTCCCCTCTCCCTCCCTCCCCCTCCGCCCCCTCCCCACCCCTCCCCTCTCCCCTTCCCTTCTCCCCCCTCCTCTCCGCCCCTCCGCTCCAC